>NW_024070196.1:39594121-39620064 GCF_014754425.2 Oryx dammah | reverse complement strand
AGAAGGAAATGGCAACGCACTCCAGTGTTCTTGCCTGGAGAATCCCAGGGACGGGGGAATCTGGTGGGCTTCGGTCCATGGGGTCGCACAGAGTCGGACACGACTGATGCAACTTAGCAGCAGCAGCAGCAGCAGCATACGTGTTCGTATTCTTTTGGTTTTATTCTTATGGCTTATGACAGAATATTGCCTATAGTTTCCTGTGCTATACAGTAAGTTCTTGTTGATCATCTATTTTATATGTAGTTCAGTTTAGTTCAGTTCAGTCGCTCAGTTGTGTCCAACTCTTTGCGACCCCATGAACTGCAGCACACCAGGCCTCCCTGTCCATCACCAACTCCCGGAGTTCACTCAAACTCATGTCCATCGAGTTGGTGATGCCATCCAGCCATCTCATCCTCGGTCATCCCCTTCTCCTCCTGCCCCCAATCCCTCCCAGCATCAGAGTCTTTTCCAATGAGTCAACTCTTCTCATCAGATGGCCAAAGTATTGGAGTTTCAGCTTCAGCATCAGTCCTTCCAAAGAACACCCAGGACCGATCTCCTTCAGAATGGACTGGTTGGATCTCCTTGCAGTCCAAGGGACTCTCAAGAGTCTTCTCCAAACCACAGTTCAAAAGCATCAATTCTTCAGCGCTCAGCTTTCTTCACAGCCCAACTCTCACATCCATACATGACTACTGGAAAAAACATAGCCTTGACTAGATGGACCTTTGTTGGCAAAGTAATGTCTCTGCTTTTAAATATGCTATCTAGGTTGGTCATAGCTTTCCTTCCAAGGAGTAAGCGTCTTTTAATTTCATGGCTGCAATCACCATCTGCAGTGATTTTGGAGCCCCCAAAAATAAATTCTGACATTGTTTGCACTGTTTCCCCATCTATTTGCCATGAAGTGATGGGACCAGATGCCATGATCTTCATTTTCTGAATGTTGAGCCTTAAGCCAACTTTTTCACTCTCCTCTTTCACTTTCATCAAGAGGCTCTTTAGTTCCTCTTCACTTTCTGCCATAAGGGTGATGTCATCTGCATATCTGAGGTTATTGATATTTCTCCCAGCAATCTTGATTCCAGCTTGTGTTCTTCCAGCCCAGCGTTTCTCATGATGTACTCTGCATAGAAGTTAAAAGAGCAGGGTGACAATATATAGCCTTGATGTACTCCTTTTCCTATTTGGAACCAATCTGTTGTTCCATGTCCAGTTCTAACTGTTGCTTCCTGACCTGCATACAGGTTTCTCAAGAGGCAGGTCAGGTAGTCTGGTATTCCCATCTCTTGAAGAATTTTCCACAGTTGATTGTGATCCACACAGTCAAAGGCTTTGGCATAGTCAATAAAGCAGAAATAGATGTTTTTCTGGAACTTTCTTGCTTTTTCGATGATCCAGAGGATGTTGGCAATTTGATCTCTGGTTCCTCTGCCTTTTCTAAAACCAGCTTGAACATCTGGAAGTTCACGGTTCACGTACTGGTGAAGCCTGGCTTGGAGAATTTTGAGCATTACTTTACTAGCGTGTGAGATGAGTGCAACTGTGCGGTAGTTTGAGCATTCTTACATCTCTATTAATCCCAAACTCCTAATTTATCCCTCCCTCCATCCCCTCTCCCTTTGGTGACCATAAATTTGCTTTCTATGTCTATGAGTCTGTTTCTGTTTCATAAGTAAGTCAATTCCTGTCATACTTTAGATTCCAGTTTTTTTTTTTTTTTTAATGGATCTGGTCAGCCAAATTATATGTGTTGTTTATACAAAAATATGGAGACCGGGACTTCCCTGGTAGTCCGGTGGTTAAGAATCCACCTTCCAATTTCAGGTTCAATTCCTTGTTGGGGAACTAAGATCCCACATGCTTCAATGCAACTAAATCCATGCAGTACAACCAGAGAATCGATATCATATGATAAATCTCTTTCTCCATCTGGCTTACTTCACTCAGTCTGACAATCTCTAGGCCCTTCAATGTTATTCCACGTGGCACTGCTTTGCCCCTTTTTATGGCTGAGTAATAATCTGTTGTATGTTTGTACCACATCTTCGTTGTCCATCCATCTGTTGAACATTTCCGTTGTTTCCATGTCCTGGCTATTGCAAGCAGTCCCGCAATGAACACTGGGGTGGATGGATCTGTGTGAATTATGTTTTTGTCTGGATGTATGCATAGGAGTGGGATTGCTGAGTCTGGTTTCCGTTTTTTGAGGAAACTCCATACTGTTCTCAGTATGTGGGTACAACAACTTACATCCCCACAAAAACAGCTCTTTTGTGTTTACTTTCTCTAAATAAATTCATGGCAAGAAAAATGTTTCATTAAGAAATCAACCTTGGATCAATTTATTGAGCAGCTGTCAAGAAGTCTGTTCCGATGTCCATCAAATTCAGAGAAGCCCTCTGTATTTGGGTCAAATAGGAGGCAGAAGTTTCAAAACCTCAAAAAAATGTCCTTTTTATTATTCACACTGTATCCCATATACATATATTGCTGATGCATCCCCATGGTTCTCTTTATTACCTTCTACACATCATTCAAGGTGTGACACTGTATGATATATTGGCTGTAATATGTTATGACTTTAATATGGTCATTGGGATTATACCTGAGAAGAGTCAGTCCTCAAGTCCAGTATCACATTATTTCTGTGGGAGAGCCGAGTGTCTTAAATTATCTAGCCATGAGGTCAGATGCAGCAGCAGAAAAGGGACATGACTAGACCTGGATTAATGAAAGCCCATGGGTGGGACACATGCCCACCTATGAACCACTTAGAGAAGCTCCTCAGTTTGAAACCAAAGATTTCAATAGTCTCCATATATTTTTAAAAATATTTATGTATTTACTTGTTTATTTATTTATTTTTGGCTGCTTTGGGTCTTTGTTGTGGTGCACAGGCTTCTCTCTAGTTGTGCTGCAAGGGTTTAGTTGCACCGAGGCAGATGGAATCTTAGTTCCCCAACCAGGATTGAACCGGCATCTCCTGAAATTGGAATGCAGCTTCTTAACCCCTGGACCACCAGCGAAGTCCTGGTCTCCATATATCATTGTATAAACAACACATATAGTTTGGCAGAGACCAGATCCACTAAAAAAACAAAAATGTACTGCTCTTAAATCTATGAAAATAACAAAAGCAGTGATCTTCACTGGTTTATTACACATGTATCATCATTGCCTTGTGGCCCCCCACCAGAGTCGGAAATAGCTAAACACATGAAGACCCAGAAGAGAGACCTGATGTGATTTTTACTGACCTCTGAAAATGTGGGGAAATATTTCAGGTGTCACTCAACCTGGAAGTTATCTTTCTACCCAAATCCAGATGACCTACAACCCCTTTCCAGTGCCTCCAAAGAGGAGAGACCATGACCGGGCAGGAAGCAGCTGCCCTAGGCATGTCACCAAGTCTACTGCAGGTGCCTGAGCTTTCTTAGCAGCCGGTCTTATAGGAACCTGGAGCAGTGAATTAGGAAGAGCAGCTGTTCAGGCTATAAAAACCCACTAGATGAAAGTTTGTGATTAAAATCGAGGTTCTGAGCTATTGTAGTGGGAGCCACTGAAGGGTCTCTGCAATCAGAAACAAAGTGCCACCTTGGACTCATAGATGCAGACAGTGGGGGGTGGGATCGAAGACCGCCAAGGACAGGCAGCCAGAGAGGGAGCAGGGCATGGATGGAGACGCTGCCCTGTGTTACGTCGCGTGAAGGAATGGTCCCGCTCCTAGGCCAGGAGACTTGAATTCACCGCACAGGCACTCACATTTTACTTGTGATTAGGGACTCATTTCTAGGCGTAGTGGATGAGTGTGTGTGTATCAGCTCAAATGTCACTTTCTTCTCATTGATCGGAAGAGGCTGCCTAGAGACTTGTGAGGATAAGGAGTCCAAATCTGGGGCTGTCCTGGATATAGGGGAAGAGGGGAATGGAGCCAGACCCTGGGTGTGGGGTTGGCCAGGGGGTTGAGGGGGAATGAACAAACTTGGTAACAAATCCTAGGCCTTAACTGGTAGGTAAATCGTATGTGGTTCTTGACCTGTGCTGCTGCTGCTGCTAAGTTGCTTCAGTCGTGTCCGACTCTGTATGACCCCATAGACGGCAGCCCACCAGGCTCCCCCATCCCTGGGATTCTCCAGACAAGAACACTGGAGTGGGTTGCCATTTCCTTCTCCAATGCATGAAAGTGAGAAGTGAAAGTGAAGTCGCTCAGTCGTGTCCGACTCTTCGTGACCCCATTGACTGCAGCCCACCAGGCTCCTCCATCCATGGGACTCTCCAGGCAAGAGTACAGTATGTACAGTCATTCCCAGTGCATCCTTTTGCTCTCATGATAAAGTTTTAAGTCCAAGGAATTCTTTAACCCTGGTGGTCCAGTGGTTAAGACTCCATGCTTCCAATGCAGGGGGTATGGGTTCAATCCCTTATCAGGGAAATAGATCCCACATGCCACAGAGTACAACCAAAAAAAAAAAAAAAATCAAACTTAAGACAAATACATCTTTGAAAATATTTACTATCAAATGCTGGGGCGCAGCTGACAAGCTGTCACAGCCTGTGCCAAACAAGGCCAGCTTCCACGTGAGCCCTAGGTGGGGAGAGTTGTGTCTGGTTCACACGCAGTCCTACCAGGTTATGAGAACCACACAGCCAAGCAGGGCTGAGAATTAGAACCATCTGTGACATTTCGTCCAAAGAAATGGAATAAATCCCTTCCTGGAAGGTTAAGTTGTGGCTGACGTAGGTCTTGGATTCACAGCCCCACATACTCAAGATAGAGACAACTCGAGGGCTGTGCACAAAAGCTGGGCGTCACCTGAGAAAAGCCACAATGCCACCCAAGTTCTGGACTCTCTGCAAATCGGCTGCCTTGCTCTTGGTGCATTCTCTTCTCACTAGTGATCACTTTTGATATTGAACCAAGTTTCTGATCTTCATCTTCATTGCCTGAGTGGAACAGGGTGCAATTTAGGAACCTGAGCCCTCTTTCTGTGTCACTGGCACTGGCTGACATTAAATACAAAACCACAGTCCTAACTACTGACATCAGGGTGTTAACCTCTCGCCAGGCACTGTGCTGAGTATGTTCCTTGTGTCCTTTATAACTCACAACACAACAAGAATGATACCTAGAGAGTCTTTTTTTTTTTTTTTTGCAGAAGAAAAGTTGAGATTTTTATTGTAATTACATGGAAATTATTTTTATCAATCTGATAAATTTATGATATAGAATCTTTAGGATTCAGTCTTTATGATATTGAATCTTTCAATTCACAAACATGATATATCTCTCCACTTATTTACATCCTGTTTCAATGGTTTTATCATTTTTCTCCATGTGTAGAACACCTTTCTTTTTATTGACATATAGTTGATTTACAAGGTTGTACCAGAACATCTTTTTTTAAGATCTATTCCTACATACTTAATATTTGCTGATGATATTGTAAGTAGTATCCTGTTTTGCTGCATTTTCTGTTTTTTTCTGGTATATAAAAATAAATTGATTTTTACACCCGGATTTTGTGTCCTGTTAACTACCAAATTCGCTTATACTTTGAGGTATTCTAGGTAGACAAACATATTAGCAAATAATGATAGTTTTACTTCTTCTATTTCAATCTTTACACATTTTATACTTTTTTTTCTTACTGCCATGGTTAAGACCTCCAGGACAAACCTAAATGAAAAAAAATCAGGATTTGGGGCATCCATGTCTTGTTCTTGGTCTTAAAGAGAAATGCTTTTACTGCTTTATCAACGATCACTATTGTAATCGCCTTTTTTGTAGATAATCTATATCAGATTAGGAAATTCCCTTTTATTCCTAACTTAAGCTAAAAGTGTTTTCATTTTTGGGGTTTAGTATGTCAGTCAGAGAAGGCGATGGCACCCCAATCCAGTACTCTTGCCTGGAAAATCCCTTGGAAGGAGGAGCCTGGTAGGCTGCAGTCCATGGGGTCGTGAAGAATCGGACACAACTGAGCGACTTCACTTTCACCTTTCACTTTGATGCGTTGGAGAAGGAAACGGCAACCCACTCCAGTGTTCTTGCCTGGAGAATCCCAAGGACAGGGGAGCCTGGCAGGCTGCCATCTATGGGGTCACACAGAGTTGGACACGACTGAAGCAACTTAGCAGTAGCAGTAGCAGAAAAACATTATGTTGGGAAGTTAAGAAGCATTCAGACCTAGAGCCTGGCTGTGTGGCAGACACTGTGCCCAGCGGTTGGCAGATATTTCTTCATGACAGCCCAGTAAGGCAAATGCTCAGGTTCATGATGAAGAGACACAGCGCTCTTGAGGAACTGGCCCACGATCTCTCACAGCTAGGAGGCGGCAGGGGTGGGATAGGAATTCAAGTGGTCTCAGGAAGTGGACCCCTAAACACCACCATGGAGCAGAGGAGACTCGGAGACCCAGGGAGGTGAACTCAGAGCCCAGGGTCACAGAGCTGAACCTGACCAGAGGCAGGAGTGGAACCCACGCTGTCTGACCCCAAAGCCTGAGCTCCCAGCTGCTCTCGGGTAGTGCAGAAGGTTGGTCCAGAAAAAGGCTTTAACTTTGTTAACCATTCTGTATAATACTGTGAGCTTCCCAGGTGGCTCAGTGGTAAAGAATTTGCCTGCCAAAGCAGAAGATGCAGGTTTGATCCCTGGATTGGGAAGAACCCCTGGAAGAGGAAATGGCAACCCAATCCAGTATTCTTGCCGGATAATTTTATGCACAGAGAAGCCTGGAGGGCCACAGCTCATGGGGTCTCAGAGCCAGACGACTGAGCAGGCACGCACATGAGGTTGCACTAACTGCCTCAGGAATTAAGGCAAGTGAAACATGTTCAATTTGTTGCTGCGTCACTGATACATATTCAATTTCCAGGCAAAGGCCTGGCAGGGAAAAAGTCTGAATCCTCAGATTTTGCTTCTAAAATCACCTGTGCTCTCTCCTGTTTCAGAGGAGACTGGCTGTGCTCACGCCTGCATCCGCATCACCCAAGGGAGGTAAGGCAGGCTTTCTCAGAGCCCTCCCGCTACCCGCCCTGGATGGCCTGACTTAGAGGCACGATCCGCACAGTGGGTTTTGAATCTCTGGGGCTGGTTTCTAGGTTTGTGGATGACGTCCAGCACAGACTGCTGCTTTACCACCACCCACTCACTGAGCCGCTCAAGAGCGGAGGAATGTGTGTGAATGTCACTGCCTAGACGGGAATCTGGATGCCTGCCAAAGCCAAGTACAAATGCTTTTGCATTGCCTCCGGCTTCCTTCTCTTCACACCCCTCCTCTCATGTATTCAAGGGACTTAAAGAGGGTGATGGCAGCCAAGTACTTTTATCCACACAGTCATTTTTATGCACAAACTCCAATCCCTTTGCTTCTCAAGGACAAGTCCAGGACACAACGTTTCCTATGGAAGCAAACTCAGAAAGCATTTAAATCAGAAAACAGTAGGGAGGGCAAGTGAAAGCTGTTCTCATTTACTGTATTGATGGTGAAACAGAAGCCCTACAAATATAATGATTTTTTTCCGATTCCTAGATCAATACATTTGATGTGAAAAAGTTTAATGTGAAGAAGTCTTGGAGACATATTTAATATTATGGATACCAAAGAGCTGTCACTTAGAGGTTTTTTTTTTTTTTTTTGATGGTTCCTGGTGTTTATTTGAAAGCAAGTCTTTTTTTGAAAATCTGACATACAGATTTTTCAGTACATGATGGAGCATTTTACGAGTAACAGTCCTTATGACATTATACCCAAGGCTAGAAACCACAGTGAGGTACTTAAAACTTTTTCTGTTTACTTGATTTTGACTGTATTGTGATCTGCTTCAATTAATTTTAATAATAAATTAGTTGTAAAATTAGTCTGGAAAAAATAAACTGGTTATTCATTGGGAGAAAAAAAAAAGCAAACAATGTTTGAGGAGGAGCATAAATTTAAGAGCAATACCTTGATGTGAAAGCCAGTCTGAAGCCTTGTTTTGTTGATAAAATCATACTCTGGTATTCCCCAGCCAATTTCACCAACATACTCAGGTTTATATTTAGCTGGCAAGCTTCTGTTCGAGGCAGGCCTCCATAAATATCTGAGATCTCCAGTTTTCTCTAATGCAGGATGCTTTTCTCCTATATAGGCAGTGTGCTGAGCAACTTGAGGGAGGTAATCTTTTACATAATCTGGGCCTTAAAACAGAAAGAAAAAAAAAACCTGAAAACCTCCACACTTTATTCTGAGATGCTTTGGTTATTCTAAATGGTGGAGATAATGCTAGCTAATGATTTTGTGCAGTCACTAATGACTGTGTGCACTCACTATGTTCCAGGTGCTGCCGTAAGCTTTTTAGATATATTAATTCAGTTGCTCCTTATAATAACCAAATGAAGTACGGGGTATTATTTTTCCCAATTTATAGATGGGGAAAACAAGGCCCAGAAAGATTAGTTACTTGTCCAGAGTCACAGCTAACAAGCCCTTCACTCTTTGACAGGCTGTCTCACAGATTGACCTCTTAATCACCCCACTACACGGCTTTCTTTATAACCAATTTAATACAAACATGTTCTTTTTTTAAAATTTTATTTTATTGAAATATAGTTGATTCACTATATTGTTAATTTTTTCTACACAGCATGACCTTGTTGTTTATCCATCCTATACATAAAATAGTTTGTCTGCTAATCCCAAACCCCTAATCCATCCTTCCCTGCTCCAAATCCAGCCTGGCAACAATAGGTCTGTTCTCTAAGTCTGTGAGTTTGTTTCTATTTCATAGATGATGTCATTTGTATCATTTTTTATTCCACATATAAGCCATTATATATAATATTTGTCATTCTCTGACTCACTTCACTTAGGATGATAATCTCTAGGTCCACCCATGCTGTTGCAAATGGCATTATTTCATTTTTTGTGGCTTAGTAATATTTCACTGGTGTTGGAGAAGACTCTTGAGAGTCCCTTGGACTGCAAGGAGATCCAACCAGTCCATTCTGAAAGAGATCAGCAATGGGATTTCTTTGGAAGGAATGATGCTAAGAGTTGTACTTGCTAAGATGCTAAGATGCACCTCATGCAAAGAGTTGACTCATTGGAAAAGACTCTGATGCTGGGAGGGATTGTGGGCAGGAGAAGGGGACGACAGAGGATGAGATGGCTGGATGGCATCACCGACTCGATGGACATGGGTTTGGGTGAACTCCAGGAGTTGGTGATGGACAGGGAGGCCTGGTGTGCTGCACTTCATGGGGTCACAAAGAGTCAGACACGACTGAGAGACTGAACTGAACTGAACTGAATATTTCATTGTAAATATGACCACATCTTCTCTGTCCATTTGTCTGTTGATGGGCATTAGGCTGTTTCCATGTCTTGGCCGTTGTGAATAGCTGACACATTCTATACACTAAAACTTCTCACTTATACCACATTTGCAGGATGTTGGTCTTTAAACATTGAAATATTTTATCTAGAGAGATAAAATCCTGAAATGAGGATTAGAAAGTTTCCCAAATGTATTAGAAGCCATGGGAAGATGGAGAAAATTGTCAGATTAAGAGGCCCAAAGGCAGGGGCATTAAATAAATATTGGTATTTTAAAAGAAAGACAATGAACAAAAAGGAATCAATGAATTGTGGAAGTGGGCAAAACAAGCAAAAATAAGAGGAGATCTGGGAAAAGATCGCTTACATATAATTGGTGTTGAAAGTTGATGATGTAAATGTGTAAAGTGAAGCCAAGAAGGGTCTGGTTAGAACAGACAATGAACTGCAGCCCAGGAAGTGTCTCAGAAGACCCAGAAGCAAAGTGGCTGAGGCACTGTCTGGGCAGATTGGAGAGACAAAAAGGAGCATCAGTCCTCTTACTGAGGGGAAGCCCAGACTTTGGAGACAGGTTTTGCTATGGTCTTGGTGTCACTTGGTGCCTTCTGGCTCCAGGGCCCCTCTGGCTTTGTCTTGGGTCATTGAGCTCAGGGTTTTCAGAGAGTACAAGTAATCGGGAGTTTGATTAAGTGCTCTGATGGAGAGATCAGTATGGTAACAAATCTGTTCCTAGAAAAGTCCTCCAAGCTTTCCAAGGAAACTGAAAGTGAGAGAAGTGGGACTTCCCTAGGGGTACATAAGAATCTGCCTGCCAATGCAGGGGCCGTGGGTTTGATCCCTGGTCCAGGAAGATCCCACATAACATTGAACAGCTAAGCCAGTACATCACAACCACTGAGCCCATAAACCACAGCAAGAGAAACCACTGCAATGAGTGTCCCCACTCCCCACAACTAGAGAAAGCCCATGCTCAGCAATGAAGACCCAGTGCAGTCAAAAATAAATCAAAATAAATACCTTGAAGCTGGGAAAGATTGAAGGTGGGAGGAGAAGGGGATGACAGAGGATGAAATGGGTGGATGGCATCACTGATGCAATGGACATGAGTTTGAGTAGGCTCCGGAAGATGGTGATGGACAGGGAAGCCTGGCATGCTGCAATCCATGGGGTTGCAAAGAGTCAGACACAACTGAGTGACTGAACTGAACTGAGCTGAATTAATTTAAAAAATTTAAAAAAAGAAAACATGAGAAATGGCTCTCCAGACACAAGACCCAGGCAGATGATTCCCCAGCTTCCTAATCACTGTGCTCCCTGGGATGCCTACGTGTTGACTGGCTCGTTTCCTGTGATGAATCCATTATGACAGCAGGTTCTCACTCAGGCAAAAGGACTCTGTATAGAGTGGCCTGAGCATGAAAAACTGTTTTCTCTCCCAAGTTAACCAGTCCTGAGGGCTCACTTACAAAGCTCCTGCCATAAGCACAAATTTGCAATCTCCTCCAAACAGGATGAAATTGTGACTGTTTTAGTCTTGCTGAAATTTCAGGGTATGCTTAGGCTGGTGTTTTCCCAAATGTGAAAGTGAAAGTGTTAGTTACTCAGGAATGTCTGACCATTTGCGACCTCATGGACTGTAGCCTGCCAGGCTCCTTTGTCCCTGGGATTTCCCAGGCAAGAACACTGGAATGGGTTGCAATTTCCTTCTCCAGGGGATCTTCCGGACCCAGAGATCGAACCCGGGTCTCCTACATTGTAGGCGGATTCTTTATCATCTGAGCCACTAGGGTAGACCAGTGTTTTCCCAAACGTTCCCCTAATGCTGCTCCCATGAGTGATATGACAATGCCTGGGTGGGGGCGGGGGTGCTCCACCATCGGGTACATTTGGGACAATGTCCATTTGCCTTTGAGAAATTCCCAGCCTACAAAAACATTTTAAAAGTTCTAAGAAATCCTGCATGAAATGAACCTGTTTGCAATTATGTAACCCAGCCTTTACCAAACTGATTTAAACGTGTATCTTATTTTCCACTGGGTCACCTGTACACATCCTGCAGACACCAGCAGAGTTGGGGAAATAATGATCCTCTTTGTAATGTTTCAGTTGTTGCTGAAATTTTGTCGTCCCCTCACGCCACTGCCAATGTGAGAGCAGATGTCTATCTATAGTTACTCCTCCTCACTCAGTGGACCACAATACATTTTTTAAAAGAACACTTTCTTGACAGCTGAGTCTAAACACTTCATTTTAGACAGAATCGTGGAAAGTGCATGTGCTTTGCAAGTCAAGCGTGGGGAGAGGGGCTCCCCAGAGAATCAAGCTTCTCTTTGGCTTTTCAGTCGAGCCACTGGACTTTCCTGACCGCCAGCCCTCCCCCACCCCACCCCCACCCATCTCCTGTGTGCTTTGGAAATAGCGTGATACAGTGTGCGTGGTACAGGAACTTCTGGGACAATTCTCCCAGGCTGTGGAGCTGACACAGGCACCCACCTTCACAGCAGAGCCAGCTGGTACCACCATCCTCAGTGAGCCAGATTCACAGCCGTCTCCTGGAGCCAGCCCAGTACTCACATAACCAAAAGATCTACTGTCACTGCTCAGCCAGCAATGCAGACATGGGGTTACCCTGATGGGCAGCTCCATAGGTGTCTGGCTTTGTGTGATTCATTATTCTGACCCTCATCCTCCAGAGCCAAGACTATCTGCTGGATCCAATTCCCTGCCTAAAAGCAAAACTCCCAATTCCTGTCCAATCCACAGTCTCTCTATTTTTCCTTTAACAACTAAGATGTCTGTTCGACCACTGTTGCTATGTCCCTTGGGGAGTTCCTATTTGTTTATCATCCTATGGGAAGCTTTTTTGGATCATTCATTCTCTCCCCAAAACTCCACCCCTCATTTGCCAGTCATGAAGTTGTCAGCTCCTGGGTTAATAAAATCGTCACGTGCCCATCTGTTTTGGAGGTCTCATTCACACCTGAAGATCAGCTCCAGTGGATGACCGGCAGCTATAATGTTTGAACAGAGCTGCCCAGCACTGATCCTCTGCCCAGAGGCTCACATCATGATGTGGGACGGAGGTGTACTTCCTTTCACACCTGGGCCAACTTCATGGGTTCTCATTTCTTCATCTTCCTGCCCTGGAGAAACTATGATCTCAAGGGCAGAGGGTAGATCCTATTTCCCCTGTATATGCCCAGCATGACCTGTTCATTAGTGTCTGAAATTCTAAAGCTACAGCTGAGGATGTAGTTTACAAGCTAAACTACTGTAGGGTCAAATCCTGACTTTGTCTTATGCTGGCTTTGTGACCCAGGGAATGTTATTCAGCCTCTGAATTTAGACTCATCTATAAAATGAGAAAAAAATACACACACTCCAGTGTTTACAATAGCCAGGACAAAGACGAAAACTAGATGTCCATTGACAGATGAATGGAAAAAAAGATGTGGTACAAATATACAATGGAACACCACTCGTCCATTAAAAGGAACGAAACTGCCATTTGCAGCCACATGAATAAACCTAGAGATTATCATACAAACTGAAGAAAGCAGACGAAGACAAATATCATGTGATATTACTTACAGTTGTCATCCAATTTAAAAAGGATACAAATGAATTTATTTACAAAACAGAAATAGACTCACAGACATAGAAAAAAAAAATTTACGGTTACCAAAGGAAAAAAGGGGGAGGACGGATAAATTGAGTTTGGGATTGACAAATACACACCACTAAATATAAAATAGATAATCAACAGAGACCTAATGTATAGCACAGGGAACTATGTTCAATATCTTTCAAGAACCTGTAATAGAAAAGAACCTAAAAACTATATATCATTATCCTGTACACATGAAGTAACACAGCATTAAAAATTAATTAATTATAATTTTTTAAAATGATTGAAAAAAAAAGAATAGTGATGCCTGTCTGATGGCTTTGCTGGAGGGAGAGGAGATAATTTTGTGGAAAGAAGTGCTTATCTGATGATCTGGCGCATAATATACATCAACATGACTATTTATGTCTCTTCCTCTCTCTTGTTTGTTTGTTTCTCATTTTAATTTGATGCTTTGTCTTACCTGTTATATTTTTTAAAGTATATTTTAGGAACTTTCACTAATAATTTATGTCTTATTGTGAATAAACTTCAAAGCCTTTCCTGAGAGCTCTTCTAGTTCAAGGGTTGACAAACTTTTCCCACAAAGGGCCAGAGAGGAAATATTTTTCACTTTGTGTTTGGGGCATACAGCCTCTGTCTCAACTCCACGGACACTATGTAAACAAATGGTCATGGCTGGGATATAAATAAAATTTTATTTATAGACATTGCAATTTTAATCTCATGTAATTTTCACATCTTACAAGCTGCTATTCTTCTTTTGCTTCCCCACTCCCCCACCCCCTACTATTTGAAAAAATAAAGAACATTCTTTGCTCGCAGGTGGCAGGACAAATTTGACCCAGAAGCCATAGTCTGTCAATCTCTGAAGATGAGGGACAGGAATGAAGCAGATGCCATGGAGGCTGGAAAGAGCCCAGATCAGAAAATCTGACAGCTTTCCAACAAGTGTCACCTGCTGCCAACACCTGGAAAGGCCCTGCCTGTGGCACGTGTCAGCAGAGAAAGAAAGTTCCATCCTGAGGCAGGTGTTTCTTTCTGATTTCTCTCCTGCATTTGCAGTGTTTCAGTTAATTAATGAAGTAACTCATTTATTCACTTGTTCTCTGACTTATGCATTCATTCATTCAACAAATAATTATTGAACTATATGCCAGGCACTGTTCCCAGTGTTATGCAAAGAGCAGCGAACAAAGCCAAGACCTGCCTTCAGGGAGCTTCTCTTCTCACTGAGAGGCAGGTGATATTAATAAACCATCCTTCAGCATCTCTCATCTGGCTTCTAACCTTCTAACTAGTCTCAGCTCTTGTGTCTCCTAACAAACATGAAATGGTTTTCTCTGGGGCCTATATCTTTTTTCAACCAGATTCCTTAGGATGGCTAACTAGTGTCTTCATGAACTGGAGTCTTACTGTCCTTCACATTTTCTCATGATCAGAACTCATCTTTCAAGGCTTACTGTGAGTGCTGCCTTTTCTGGAAAACATCTCAAATCCTGCCAAGTCCAAATTAGACACTCAGCATGCTGCCTTCAACAGTAGTTTCTTTTGATTTCATCTTTAAAAATACAGTATTAATTGGATCTACTCTATTTGTAAGCTCTTAGAGGGTAAAGGTTTTTATTTATCTTTGTAAATACTTAAAAACTTTTTAATTGAAATAGATTCGACATAAATCCTGTATACATTTAAGGTATACAACATGTTGAGTCAATACATTTATATATTCTAATATGATCACCATTGTAGTGATAATTAGCACATCTATCATTTCCTTTTAGTGGCTGGACTAAACTATTTAAAACTAGTCTCTTAGCAATTTTGATAATTCCATATTGTTGTCCATAGTCACTATGCTGTACATTAGATCTCTAGGCTTATTTGCTATTCTTTGAGTGTGTACCTTATTTTTTAGAATTTGTCTCTTTAAACAGCATCTGTTTTATTGCACCCATTCCCAGCCCCTGGTAACCACAATTTTACTCAAGTGTGTGAATTTTTTAGATTTCACTATAAGTGATATTATATAGCATTTTTCTTTCTCTGTCTGACTTATTTCACTAAGCATAATACCCACCAGGTGGCAAATGGAAAATGTCCTCTTTCTCATGCATATAATATTTATTTATTGTTTATTTATTATATTTTTATACACATATATTTATTTATTATATGCCTGCAATGGCAACCCACTCCAGTACTCTTGCCTGGAAAATCCCATGGACAGAGGAGCCTGGAAGGCTGCAGTCTACGGGGTCGCTGAGGGTCGGACACGACTGAGCAACTTCACTTTCACTTTTCACTTTCCTGCATTGGAGAAGGAAATGGCAGCCCACTCCAGTGTTCTTGCCTGGAGAATCCCAGGGACAGGGGAGCCTGGTGGGCTGCCATCTGTGGGGCCTCACAGAGTTGGACACGACTGAAGTGACTTAGCAGCAGCAATCTCTATAAAAGTCTTAATGACCAACACAGTGCTTGGAACATGTAGGTCCTCAAGAAACATGTGTTGATGCTGAAGAGAATTGTTGATTGAATAAAGGAATTAAAGAATTCCATCAAAGGGCTTCCCTGGTGGCTCAATGGTAAAGAATCTGCCTGCCAATGCAAGAACACAGGTTTGATCCCTGGTCTGGGAAGATCCCATATGCCGTGGAGCAACTAAGCCTGGGCATCCCAACTTCTAAGCTTGCGCCCTCAAGTCTGGGAACTGCAACTGCTGAGCTTACCCAGCACAACTACTGAAGCTCACATAACCCAGAGCTTGTGCTCCACAACAAGAGAAGCCAAAGCAGTGAGAAACCCATGCCCTGCAACTAAAGAGTAGCCCCCACTCTCCAAAATTAGAGAAAGCCCACACAAAGCAATGAGGAGCCAGCACAGTCAAAAAGAAATAAATTATATTTTAAAAAAGGAATTACAGCATAAGATGGCAAGTATATAAAGTCATGCTGAGGGAAAAGCAAGCGATTCTCTAATTTTCAGAACTCCCTTAGACCTTCCTAGTCTGTACTTCATGATACAAAAGTTTAGGGTGAGGTCAGAGAAAGAATTGCTTTTCACAACACTTATTCTGAATAGTTGGAACAGAGAAGGGTGGATGCTCACAGTAATATCAATTTATCCCATTATATGGCCTCACGAGGCTAATTTTCCACCTCAGTGACCAAAACGAAACACACCAAGGAAATAAATCAAAAGGTACTGAATGGAACATGGAACTGTTTTAATACATATATTTGAAAATATGTTGACAATATGGGCATAAACAGGCCATTGCAAATGCACCATGCAGAAGAGCAGGACTTGTTGGGGGGATCACACCAAGACAGAGGTCAGAGGGCAAGATGCGAATACTAAACTCTAAGGGACACCTGTCACACCTAGGCACATGGGGAAAAGAGAAGAGACAGTAATAGAGATTAATTGTTGTAACTGCTAATGTACACAGGATTCTCCATTTCCAACCATTAGCACAGGATGGACTCATGGACTGGAACATTTTAAAACCACATTTCAATCAAATTCATGCAATTATTCAATAGATCTAATCCCTGAGTGAACTGAAAGACTCAATTTGTCAATATGTATTTGGAAGATGGCAGAGGGGAAGACTCTGAGCTTACCTCTTTCCATGGGCACACCAAAATTACAACTATTTAAAGACCAACTGTTGATGCAAAAATCCAGAAGACAAGCAGAAAAGATCGTCTACAACTAGATATATAAAGAAGGAATCATATTCAGATGTACACAAGGGAAGGAGACACAGTATCCCCAGGGGTGTGATCAATAGATGGGAGAATAGTCCTGAATGGACTGGAGTACCATACAGTCTAAAGAGACCACGTTCTCCTTCAGAAAGCATTGTCTGCTCTCAGGACAGATTTTATTATTCTCTGAAACTGTAAAGTACAGCTTGATCCATGTTTCATGTGTGAGCTCAGGCTTCTCAGCTGTTTTAGGAGCTTCCTGTCTCTCTGCTCATCAAGTGGCCCCAAGTTAGTTCCCTTAGAGACTCCAGCTGTCTTCTACTTGCTTTGAAACCTCCATAGCTTTCTAGGCGGTGTGGTGCACTAAGCGAAAGCTTGGTGATGTTTGTTAAAAGAACAGCTACTTTATCATGAACTTACTGATGTAATCTAAAAGTATATAATTCCGTGTTTTTCCCGGTGAGCACAGAAAGAAGGTAACATCAAAACTTCTGTAAACATCTCGGGACTTTCACTTAGAAAATAAAACAGACACACTCATCTTGACAAAACTGCAACCAGATGATTCTCCACGTTTATCTCGTGTGAAGAGAAAATCTAAGTAGACAATAAATAGGTTTTATTTTGTTTGGTTTTGACTTGGAATCTTCTCGTATAAATGTGCACAAAATGGTCAATTTATGATAAGGAACTCTTTGCCATTCATGAAGACAGGCTCAAGATGTTCCCATGAGAAAAGATATTAACAAGACATACGTATTTAGAACTAATTTTAAAGACCCACCGGAAAACTGCTCTGCAAGTAACAGGAAACTCATTGCAAATGAATTAAATAATAAGGGAAATTATTGTGTCATATAGTAAGATCTTCTGAGGTTTAAAGAATCCAGACTTGCTTAATGCTGTAGCCCACTATTGTGTTCAGAAGAACAGGCTTTACCTAGATCTGTGCTCTGCAATCCCCAGGGGACCAGGCTGCCTTCAGGCAAGCTCCCCTTGAGGCTCCAGGGAAGCTGTCACAGCTGCAGGTATCATAATACCCAAGGCAGGAGGGAGTGTTTCACCAGTGGAGAAGCCCTTCCTCGAAAACCCAGGTGAATTATTCTCTCATTTTATTGGTGGGAATTGAGTCATTTATCTCTTCCTAAAACCAAGCCCTGGCAAGAGGACTGGATTTCAGTGACTGGCATGGATGAATCAGGGTTTTACTCCGAGTCATATGAGGCCAAATTATGTGACCAAACAAAACGGGGGCTCCCTGGAAAGGAGGAACGTGTGAGCCCTCTGACTTGTCCGCTACGGAGCTTTGAGAAACTCGTCACAGGAAAAAAAGGAAAACACACCAATGCAAAATTTTTTTTATACTGCTTTGCAATCCACTTTTTACAGTTTTATTTATTTGCTGCAAGTGTGCTTTCTCTAGTTGCTGCAAGTAGGGGCTACTCTCCAGTTGTGGTGAGCAGGCTTCTCACTGTGGTGGCTGAACCGTCTCACAGGTTCAGCAGTTCAGATGCATGGGCTTAGCTGCCCCTAGGCGTGGTAACTTCCCAGGCCTGAGACAGAACTCATGTCCCCAGCATTGGCAGAGGGACTCTTAACCACTGGACCATGAAAATGAAGTCAGTCGTGTCCGACTCTTTGTGACCCCATGAACTGTAGCCTACCAGGCTTCTCAGTCCATGGGATTTTCCAGGCAAGAGTACTGGAGTGGGGTGCCATTCCCTTCTCCAGGGGATCTTCCCGACCCAGGGATTGAACCCGGGTCTCCTGCATTGTAGGCAGATGCTTTACCCTCTGAGCCACCAGGGAAGCCCTAAAATCTACTTTTATAACACATAACATTATTTGAAGTGGCTACTTTACTGTCTGGTTCTTGATCACATGAATTATAATTCATTTAGTGTTTATGCTCTCATGCTTGAATAGATGACTTTATGCTGAAACAGAAAGGTAGAGGCAAGCCAGGGGCCCAGATGACCTCATCCACACACAGTGCAAGGGAGAGAGGGCGGTGTTCCTCTCAGACCTTCTGAGCTAGAGCAGAGGTGGGCAAACTGTCCTAGGAGAGGCTGCAAAGGAAACGGTTCAGGCTCGGGGGCTTTGCCTTGTCTGTCACTGCATCTCAGCCCTGACTCTGCAGCACAAACCATAGATAGTATGTAGATGAAAGTGTATCTGTATACCAATGAAACTTGACTTATGAACACTAAAATTGGAATTTTACATAACTTCACATGTTACAAAGTATTCTTCTTTGAATTTTTTAAACCACTTAGGAAGTCAAAACCATTTCCAGCTGTAGTTAAACCAAGGATTGAACCTGATTTGGTCCACAGGGCACAGCTGAAGACCCCTGATCTGGAGGGGGTCTCATATGTGTCTTTTTATCTGACACTTTTTCCATGCATGGTTTAGACAGAAAGCTTCTCTATTTGCTAGAATCAAATAGTTGGTTATATGGCTGCAAAAATAAATGCTTTATTGAAATGACTCAGTTCAGTTCAGTTGCTCAGTCGTGTCCTACTCTTTGCAACCCCATGAATCACAGCACGCCAGGCCTCCCTGTCCATCACCAACTCCCAGAGTTCACTCAGACTCACGTCCATCGAGTCAGTGATGCCATCCAGCCATCTCATCCTCGGTCATCCCCTTCTCCTTCTGCCCCCAACCCCTCCCAGCATCAGAGTCTTCTCCAATGAGTCAACTCTTCGCATGAGGTGGCCAAAGTATTGGAGTTTCAGCTTCAGCATCAGTCCCTCCAAAGAAATCCCAGGGCTGATCTCCTTCAGAATGGACTGGTTGGATCTCCTTGCAGTCCAAGGGACTCTCAAGAGTCTTCTCCAACACCACAGTTCAAAAGCATTAATTCTTCGGCACTCAGCCTTCTTCACAGTCCAATTCTAACATCCATACATGACTACTGGAAAAACCATAGCCTTGACCAGGGATCAAACCTTTGTTGGCAAAGTAATGTAATGTCTCTGCTTTTGAATATACTATCTAGGTTGGTCATAACTTTTCTTCCAAGGAGTAAGCATCTATTAATTTCATGGCTGCAGTCACCATCTGCAGTGGTTTTGGAGCCCAAAAAATAAGGTTACTTTTCAAAAAAATAATCAAAATGTTTATTTAATTGGCTGAGTTGGGTCTTATTTGCAGCATGTGGGATCTTCAGTCTTCGTTGCAGCATTCTGGATCTTAGTTGCAGCATGTAGGATCTAGTACCCTGACCAAGGATTGAACCGGGGCCTCCCCAACCTTCACTGGGAGCTCAGAGTCTTAGCCACTGAATCACCAGGGAAGTCCAAAAGAGGTTACTTTTTATTTGTACACAAGGTCCCAGAAGAGAGTATTGCCTTATTCTACTTTGGCCCCATCTCATTTCTGACTCTGTGATTGTTGATATTATTAAGAGTTGCATAAGTGACCAGTCAGGAGATGTAAATATAGTTAACCTGCCAGTGCAGATAAAAACCTAGAAAAGTAGGTGGGATGATAAATGATATAGATAGACTGGAAATAATAACATAAGTAAGAATGGCACTGGTTTTACCCACCCCTGGAAGAGCTGAGTGGATACACATTTCTCTCTGTTCATGTTCTGAGTAATGATGGTAATCACTGCCTAATCCAGAGAGAAGAACTTAACTAACACAGGGCTGGGTAGAAACAGCTGCTATGGGTTGTAAAACATACCATTGACTTAATGCTGGGTTTGCTTCCAAAAGAGAAAAGAAAAGAAACTTACCACTTTAAATGTAGGCATTGATAGCAAAGTACATAAAAATTACAGAGGAATTAGAATGCAATTTATGAAATTAACACTTTTTAGCCTTAATGAAATATGGCCATTCCTTCTCTATCCCCCAGATAAACAGGACACCAGGAAAGGGTTGTTTATTTCTAGATGGCCATAAGTGACTCCAGTTTAGACCAGGGCAATTTAGAAAGTGGTATTTCTCCAGCTTGTGAATTATATAATAAATGCGTAAAGATAACTTTAAGGGGACTTGCCAGGCAACCCAGTGATTAAAACTCAGTCCTTCCAGTGCCTCCACTGCAGGGGCACTTGGTTCGATCCCTCAATGGGGAACTAAGATCTCACATGGCCCATATTGCATGGCCAAATAAATAAATAAGAATGGCTTTAAAATGACTAAAAGTAGGTTGCAAGAAAAACTTGTGAGCCCCCTATTGGGATTATTGAGAAATGTTTGATTATAAAAAGCAGGTAAGCAGTAATCAACAGATTGGTACTCTCTACATTTTTGTATCTTTTTAAATTCATTTTTTATCAGAGTTGATTTACAATGTTGTGTTGATTTCTGCTGTACAGCAAAGTGACTCATTTATATACATATATGTACATTCTTTTTCATATTCTTTTCCATTTTCTTTTATCCCAGGATATTGACTACAGTTCCCTCTGCTATACAGTAGGAACTTGTTGTTTATCCATTTGATACGTTTTTTTAAAAATCTTTTTTTTGGTCCCGCCCAACCAGGGATCAAACCCATCCCCCCTGCAAGGCTAGCATGGAGTCTTAACCACTGGCCTACCAGGCTCCCTGTATCCTTTTGTTACACCGTTACACTTTTCTCCTCAGCCAGCCAGGGGACTGCTTGTGTTCCCAGGTACTAGTCAAGGGGATTGAAATGAAACAAGTCCTTGTTTATTTCAAGAACAAATTCATAATACTGAGGCATTTTGCTTTAAAATGAGTTTGTAGCATATGGCCAAAGTGACAGTGCTCTCATCTCTGGGTCCAGCCCTTAGAACTGGCATCTACCACTTCCTGTGGTAAGTGGGTGATGCTATCTAATTGCAATTTTGGTCTGCGCTTCTGTAACAACTAAGAATATTGAGCATTTTGTGCTGATTTGCCATCTGTATGGCTTCTCTGATAAAGGGTCCAAGTCTTTTGCCCTTTTTAGTGTGTGTGTTATTTCCTTATGGAGAAATTTGAGAGTTATTTCTGGATACAAGTCTTTAATCAATATGTATTTTGCAAATATTTGCTTCTAGTCTGTCATTCTATTTTTATCCTCCTAACAGTGTCTTATGAAGAATAGAAATTTTAACTTTGATAAAGACCAATTTATAAATTAACTCTTTTATGGATCATCTTTAAGATGTTGAGTCTAAAAAGTTATTTTCCTAACCCAAGGTCACATAGGTTTTCTCTTATGTTTTCTTTAGAAGTTTTATAGTTTGGGGTTTTTCATTTAGGTTTATGATCCATTTCAAGTCATTTTTTTGTATCTGTCAGGAATTCCTTGGCAGTCCAGCAATTAGAACTCTGTGCTTCCACTGAAGGGGGGCCCAGGTTTGATCCCTGGTCAGGGAACTAGGATCCCACAATTTGCATGGTTAAAAAAAATGTATATGATGAGAGACATGCATTGAAGTTCAACTTTTTTGTGTGTGGCTATTCAATTGTTTTAGCAACACTTGTTTAAAAGACTGTCCCTTCTCAAGTCAGATAGACAAAGACAAATATCATATGATAGCACTTAGATGCAGAATCTAAAAAATGATGCAAACAAACTTATTTATAAAACAGAAATAGACTCCCAGACATAAAAAACAAATTCATGACTACCAAAGGGAAAAGAGAGGGGAGGGATAAATGAGGAGTTTGAGATTTACATGTACATACTACTATATATAAAACAGATAGCCAACAAGGACCTACTGTATAGCACAGGGAACTATACTCAATATTTTGTAATAACTTAAATGGGGAAAGAATTTGAAATCGAATAGATACATGTATATATGTATAACTGAATCACTTTGTTGTACACTTGAAGCTAACACGTTGTAAATCAACTATTATTCAGTATAAGATAAAAATTTTAAAAACATATTTTAAATAAAAAATAAATAAAAGACTCTCCTTTGTCCAGTGAACTCCCTTTGCACCTGTATACACACACACACATTCACACAGCATTAGTTAACTGGGTCCCTTTGTAAAATATATTTTTTACTCCAGGCTGCAGTCAGGAAAGTTTGAAAGCCACTGATATAATGGTCACCTGAATTACTTCTTTCCCTCTGCTTTGGTCTCTTGATCATACCTATCACCTACACATTCAGTCCCTCCTACTCTTCAGTTTTCCCCGTCTCTCTGGAATTTCATTTTCTGTGCAGTGTATTTATGATTGTCTCAGGACACCATTGTTGTCACTGCCCCTTCAACTGTTCCCTCTTCTTTGTTGTACAGGGAAATGATGAAATGCTTTATTTCCCTCAACCAAGTTTATATCATATAATTTACACTCTGCCCTTTCATTCAATATGTCTTGAGGCTTGCAATGGGTTTACAGCAAACCATTTCCTTTTTCATTTATTTTGCTTTATTGGGTGGTTTCTGGTGTGCAGCAGAGAAAACGGACCATATTTTATCTGAATTCTATTGCAGACTAGGTTTGCAACCTTCTCAAAGACTGCTTCTCAGGCTGTTTCTTATCTGAACAATGAAACCACATCTGACAACCTCATGCAGTTATAGTAAGACTTGGGAGCTACGGTGTGTAGGTAAGCTGTGTCTATACACGAACCTGGCACTTGGCACATGCCTGGCGGTAGCTATTACCATAGTACCCTCATTCTAACCATTTCTGCTATTTCCATCACCTTTTGCCATCCCTGTATCTTCTCTATTAATGCTAATAAACAAGATTAGGCCTGAGATAACTGAATGCAATACCCTGAACTGTTATAGTGAGAAGTGTTTAATGATATTACACAGAAAGTATCACGGTGCCAAACAGATGAACATCGGATTTAAACTTGCTCTAAAAAGAAATACTATTCTTCCACAAAGAAGACCTTAAAATCTTCCTCCCACTGTCAAGGTGAACAGAAAAATGTTCCTCTCTAAAGGGAAATGAGATTCAAATTGGACCCTGTTTAAAAGCTATCATCTCGCTCCAAAATCACTGTAGATGGTGACTGCAGCCATGAAATTAAAAGACGCTTACTCCTTGGAAAGAAAGTTATGACCAATCTAGACAGCATATTAAAAAGCAGAGACATTACTTTGTTAACAAAGGTCCATCTAGTCAAAGCTATGGTTTTTCCAGTAGTCATATATGGTTGTGAGAGTTGGACTATAAAGAAAGCTGAGCACCAAAGAAGCGATGCTTTTGAACTGTGGTGCTGGAGAAGACTCTTGAGAGTCCCTTGGACTGCAAGGAGATCAACCAGTCCATCCTAAAGGAGATCAGTCCTGGGTGTTCATTGGAAGGACTGATGTTGAAGCTGAAACTCCAATACTTTGGCCACCTGATGCGAAGAGCTGACTCATTTGAAAAGACCCTGATGCTGGGAAGGATTGAGGGCAGGAGGAGAAGGGGATGACAGAGGATGAGATGGTTGGATGGCATCACCGACTCAATGGACACGAGTTTGAGTAAACTCCAGGTGATGGACAGGGAGGCCTGGTGTGCTACCGTCCATGGGGTCTCAAAGAGTCAGACACGACTGAGCAACTGAACTGAACTGAACTGAATCTTTCAGTCCTTCATGAAGAGGACAGGGAGCTATGAGCCTACTCTATATGTGTTATGTTTTCTTCACTACACATTAAAAATAATATAGGAGCCAAGCTATGAATTCCTAGATCCCTAGTCTAGGTAGACCCTACCTGATCATCAATAGTTGAAATTCTGGTAGCCTGTATAGTTGTTCTATTTTTGTACTATATCACCACAGTAATAAGCTTAATCATTTTTATTTACACACAGCAAGTGTCTAGATGTTCTTCACCATAATTAATTAATTATTATTCATCCTAATTATAAAAGCTGACCTCATGGAGAAGTCACAGGTCAAAAGTGTTTTGATGCTTCTTTGTAGAAACTTAGTGAAAAACCCATCAACTGGATGCTTGTATATTTGTATTTGGATGTTCTAAGAAAATATTCATCTGAGCTTTAATGAGTCTGACGCTGCACTTTCCAAAATGGTAACCACCCTAGTGGTTTTGGGAACTTGTTGAGGGTCCGGTCCAAAATGAGACATGCTGTGAGTTAAATTCACATCCCAGATTTCGAAGACTTAGTACAAAAGAAAGAATGTAAAATTTTCTATTTATAACTTTTGACATTGATTTCATATTAAAATGATAACCATATGGATATATTGGATTAATAAAATACATTATTAAAGTGATTTCACCTGATTTAACTTTTAGAATTTGGCTTCTAGGGGAAACTATAAGTATCTTGCAATAACCTATAAGGGAAAAGAATCTGAGAAAGAATATATAACTGTGTGTGTACATCTGAGTCACTTTGCTGTACACCCGAAACTAGAATAACATTGTAAATCAACTACTACACTCCAGTAAAAAAAAAAAAGCGTGGTTCCTAAGACATTTTGAATTATATATGTGGGCTGCATATGATTCCTTTTGAACGGTGTTGGTGTGGAATGTGGAAACCTGTGAAATTCTATGGTACTTAAGCTGGTGGATCATTATAAACGTGGCTCATGATGAGTGGGGAAATTGTTGCAATGTTTGTTTGTTAGAGAGGGCGAGGTCTTCAGGGCACATAACTGGCTGAAGAGTCAGACAGAAGCCATCTGGAAGGGTCTATTCAGGTGACCAAAACGAAACTGCAGTGAGCAACCGTGTTTATGCAGGGGAAGAGCTGGTGGCTTGGCTATGTGGCTATGTGACCACACCCTGTCCCTGCAAATACTGTGTGACTTGTTACTCATCCCTGAAACCTGCCCCCCAGGTTTCTGTCGCTAATTGCTCACAGTCAGATCCCTTTTACAATGAGATTACACTCCAGACAGGACGTGTTATACATGCTGACAGCTCGGGAGCATCTACGCTTTCACTCCACATAATACTCATGTTAGGTCACATGATGGCTTCAAACGAAGCAGCGAGCATGACGGGCAATCTAAGTGGTGACAAGCAGAAATCCTCAGGATCTGTAGTCCTTGGGATCATACAGACACAAAAGAACCTTAAAGACAGAAGGTTTTGAAGTTAGAGCCATCACGTGTGGATGCTAAGTCGCTTCAGTCGTGTCTGAGACCCCCTGGACTGTAGCCAACAAGGCCCCTCTGTCCATGGGATTTCCCACACAAGAATACTGGAATGGGTTGCCATGCCCTCCCCTAGGGGATCTTCCTGACCCAGGGATCAAACCCGTGTCTCTTCTGTCTCTCTCCTGTATTGGCAGGATCATGCTTTACCAGTATTGCCACCTGGGAAGACCTGGTTAAAGAATCTGCCTGCAATGCAGGAGACCTGGGTTCAATGCCTGGGT
>NW_024070196.1:39583245-39594111 GCF_014754425.2 Oryx dammah | reverse complement strand
GTCTGAGATGGCTCAGACAGTAAAGAATCTGCCTGCAATGCAGGAGAATCCACATTTCAGCTGCTGTTCAGAGCCTCTGAGAACGGGTCATTAAGAGTTACCGGTTGTGGCTTCTGCTTCGGAGACCAGGGCAACGTTCCCATGTAAAATAAACAGACGCCCTGTTGCATTAGTGATATATTAATAGACTTGGGTTGCCAGTAGGTTTTGGCCATCACATTAATACAGCCCCAAAGCCAGTTATTGCACCCACAGTATTGGCAGAGACAGACACATTTCCAGTGTTTGGGGTCTGGGATTGGTCAGCAGGTTTAACCTCATACCTTAGTTTAGGCCCCCCCCTCCAAGGCTGGTGCCCATCCAACTGCCAAAATATTCCCAGCACAGAAGCACATTCCATTTTTGGACAGGTCAGATTATTCTTTCTTATGTTGAACTGAAATATGCCTTCCTGTAATATGGTCTGAATTCTGAATCTCAGTTACTAATCCCTCTCTTGGGGGACCACCTGTCAGACATGGAGAAAGGCTCAGACTAAGTTATTTTGCAAGTTGGGCTCCCCAGTTCCTTACAGTTTTCTTTGTGTGATGTGGTCCTGGTCCCATTCTATCATCAACATCTCCCTTAAAACATGCTGCTCATAGGAACTTCCCTGTAGCTCATATGGTAAAGAATCTGTTTGCAATGAGGGAGACCTGGCTTTGATCCCTGGGTCAGAAAGATCCTCTGGAGAGGGAATGGCAAACCCACTCCAGTATTCTTGCCTGGAGAGTCTCCATGGACAGAGGAGCCTGGTTACAGTCCATGGGGTCACAAAGACTCAGACATGACTGGGAGACGAAGCACAAACACACAACACTGTTTACAATAGTCAAGGCGTGGAAGCAATCTAAATGTTCATCAACAGAGGAATGGATAAAGATGTGATGTGTATATACAATGGGATATTACTCAGTAATACAAAGAATGAAATAGTGCCATTTGCAGCAACATGTGTGGGGCAGAGATTGTCATACTGAGTGAAGTCAGTCAGACAGAGAAGGAGAAATATCATATGACATCCCTCATATGTGGAATCTAAAAGAAATCATTCAGATGAACTTACAGAACAGAGATTCACAGGCTTAGAACAAACTTATCGTTGCTGGGGAGGGGGGAAGGATGGGGCAAGGAATAGATAGAGAGTTTGGGATGGTTGTGTACACATAGCTATATTTAAAATGGATAACCGACAAGGACCTACTGTATAGCACATGGAACTCTGCTCGGTGTTATGCGGCAGCCTGGATGGGAGGGGAGTTTGAGGCAGAATGGATACATGGATATATATGGCTGAGTCCCTTTGCTGTCCACCTGCAAGTATCACAGCATTGTTAACTGGGGATACGCCAATATAAAATAAAAATTTTAGAGAAACATGGTGTTCCTCACAACTGCTGCTACCATGTGGCCCCCTTTTCTGTTGAACAGAGACCCTGGATTAACCAGCTTTGTCAGCAAGGAGGCTCACCTCTGGGCTCAACCTGAGTTTATAATCAGCTACAAACTCTGCATCAGCCAACCACATTATGATATACCACACCATGATATATCTTTTCTTGCGTTACTAAATTTTTACCCATAAGTACAAGGTTCATATTTCTTTCTGTTAAATTATATTCTTGTTTGTTTCAGTTCTAATTTGAAAATATTACCATTTACCACTGAAATTATCATCTAATTTTCACTCTGTTTCTCCTAGGTTGATTCCTTCTGCAAACTGAACAGTGTGCTTTTCCTCTGTTCAAATCACTCAGAAAACCATTGAGTAGAATGAGCTAACCTCTGCCCCCTCCCTCAATCAATTATTAAACATCAAAGCTTGACACTAGAATAAAATGTCCAAGTGAAATGTCAGTTAAATATTGATTCTCACTCGCCAATTTTACTCCAGCATGTTTCAGCTGAAGTAGCCTGAGAAATAAAAATACTGTAGTCACTGTAAATAATTCCTAGGGAACAGTTAGAATCTAGCAGAGCTATTTGAAATATATATCCCCATTCTTTGATATGTGCAGAAGGAAATAGTCTAGGAACAGTAGAGAATAAATAAAAGCTTTAAAGATGATCCAGATTCATTGAAGTATTTAGCGAGTACTAATACTACACTGGGAAACGATTTAAAAAATGTGCTTTTTAGCAATTTTTGAGGTAATTATTTTTATGTTTGTGAAAATTAGTCCTCCAGTGGCTCCTTAAATCTATGAAAAGTGAAAATAATTATAAAGACAGATTTCATGAAGCTGTCCTACTTAGCAGAGAGTATTAATAGAGTTTACAGGTTATACGAAGAAGTATATTCCTGAACACTGTGTATTAGCTACATGACTCTGTGAAACGTGAATCTGAAAGCAGATAATATCAGGATCACAAATATCAGCATTCAGCTCAGGGAATGGTTTCTGAGATGGGGGGGGTGGGGCCCGAAGGGAGGCATACAGGATCTTAGTTCCCAAACCAGGGATCAAACCTGCACCCTCTGCAGTGAAAGTGCAGAGTCCTAACCACGGGACCACTAGGAAAGCCCCAGATAACTTATGATCTGCTACCTTTAGACCACCTGGAGAAGAAAGGTAGAAAATAGGCTTCTGTTGACACAGGTGAGGCCACTACTGGGTAAGAGGTATGTGTGTGACTTTTTTTCACTTTTAACATGAGTGACCCAAGCTAATCAAGCACCTCAGAATTTTACAATAGTTTTTGGTGAAGCAATGCTGATGCAAAATGGCATTACATTTCCTGTTTATTTTGAACCCCACCTTCAGAAGCAGTACTGTGCGCTGGTACATTACTGCTTTCAGGAAAGCAAATGAAGACATATTTGAACAAGGGGGCGAGGGTCTCAGGACTACAATTATTACTGAGTAGCCACATGTTCTTCCCAGGAACCAAAATATCAAACTTAAATGTTTTAAAAATGAGAGATACAGAGAAACTTGAACGCCGTGCAGTGCTGGTGGGAATGTAAAATGGTGAAGTGTGATGAGTCATCAAAAAATGTAATACAGAATGACCATGTGATCCAGCATTTCCACCTCTGGGTGTGTACTGGAAGTGAAAGCAGGCACTGTCATTGGAGGGACTGATGTTGAAGCTGAAACTCCAATACTTTGGCCGCCTGATGCAGAGAGCTGACACGTTTGAAAGACCCTGATGCTGGGAAAGATAGAAGGCAGGAGGAGAAGGGGATGACAGAGGATGAGACGGTTGGATGGCATCACGGACACAATGGACATGGGTGTGGGTGGACTCCGGGAGTTGGTGATGGACAGGGAGGCCTGGCGTGCTGCAGTTTCATGGGGTCACAAAGAGTTGGACACGACTGAGCGACTGAACTGAATTGAACTGAATGTACAACCTTGACGTACTTTCCCAATTTGGAACCAGTCCATTCTCCCATGTCCAGTTCTAACTGTTGCTTCTTGACCTGCATATAGATTCTCAGGAGGCAGGTAAGGTAGTCAGTATTCCCATCTCTTTAAGAATTCTCCACAGTTTCTTGTGATCCACACAGTCAAAGGCTTTGGTGTAGTCAATAAAGCCAAAGTAGGTGTTTTTCTAGAACTCCCTTGCTTTTTTGATGATCCAACGGATGTTGGCAATTTGATCTCTGGTTCCTCAGCCTTTTCGAAATCCAGCTTGAACATCTGGAAGTTCATGGTTCATGTACTGTTGAAACCTTTGAGCATTACTTTGCTAGCATGTGAGATGAGGGCAATTGTGCAGTAGCTTGAATATTCTTTGGCATTGCCTTTCTTTGGGATTGGAATGAAAATTGACCTTTTCCAGTCTTGTGGCCACTAATGAGTTTCCCAAATTTGCTGGCAAATTGAGTGCAGCACTTTCACAGCATCATCTTTCAGGATTTGAAATAGTTAAACTGTAATTCCACCACCTCTGCTAGCTTTGTTCGTGGTGATGCTTCCTAAGGCCCACTTGACTTTGCATTCCAGAATGTCTGGCTCTAGATGAGTGATTACACCATCGTGGTTTTCTGGGTCATGAAGATCTTTTTTGTACAGGTCTTCTGTGTATTCTTGCCACCTCCTCTTAATATCTTCTGCTTCTGTTAGGTCCATATCATTTCTGTCCTTTACTGTGCCCATCTTTGCATGAAATGTTCCCTTGGTATTTCTAATTTTCTTGACGAGATCTCTAGTCTTTCCCATTCTATTGTTTTCCTCTATTTCTTTGCACTGATCACTGAGGAAGGCTTTCTTCTCTCTCCTTGCTATTTTTGGAACTCTGCATTCAAATGGGTATATCCTTCCTTTTTTCCTATGCCTTTAGCTTCTCTTTTCTCAGCCTTTTGTAAGGCTTCCTCAGACAACCATTTTGCTTTTTTGCATTTCTTTTCCATGGGGATGGTCTTGATCCCTGCCCTCCTATACAATGTCACAGATCTCCATCCATAGTTCTTCAGGCACTCTATCAGATCTAATCCCTTGAATCTATTTGTCACTTGCACTGTATAATTGTAAGGGATTTGATTTAGGTCATACCTGAATGGTCTAGTGGTTTTCCCTTCTTTCTTCAATTTAAGTCTGAATTTGGCATAAGGAGCTCATGATCAGAGCCACAGTCAGCTTCTGGTCTTGTTTTTGCTGACTGTATAGAGTTTCTCCATCTTTGGCTGCAAAGAATATAATCAATCTGATTTTGATATCAACCATCTGGTGATGTCCATGTGTAGAGTCTTCTCTTGTGTTGTTGGTGAAGAAGGTGTTACTATAACCAGTACCTTCTCTTGGAAAAACTGTTAGCCTTTGCCCTACTTCATTTTGTACCACAAGGCCAAATTTGTGTGTTATGCCAGGTATCTCTTGACTTCCTACTTTTGCATTCCAGTCCCCTATGATGAAAAGGACATCTTTTGGGGGTGTTAGTTCTAGAAGGTCTTGTAGGTCTTCATAGAACCATTCAATTTCAGCTTCTTCAGCGTTACTGGCTGGGGCATAGACTTGGATTACTGTGATATTGAATGGTTTGCCTTGGAAACGAACAGAGATCATTCTGTCATTTTTGAGATTGTACCCAAGGACTGCATTTTGGACTGTTTTGTTGACTATGATGGCTACTCCATTTCTTCTAAGGGATTCTTGCCCACAGTAGTAGATATAATGGTCATCTGAGTTAAATTTGCCCATTTCAGTCCATTTTAGTTTGCTGATTCCTAAAATGTCAATGTTCACTCTTGCCATCTCCTGTTTGACCACTTCTAATTTACCTTGATTCATGGACCTAACATTCCAGGTTCCTATGCAATATTGCTCTTTACAGCATCAGACCTTGCTTCCATCACCAGTCACATGCACAACCGGGAACTGTTTTCCCTTTGGCTCCATCTCGTCTTTCTTTCTGGAGTTATTTCTCCACTCTTCTCCAATAGCATATTGGGCACCTACTGACCTGGGGAGTTCATCTTTCAGTGTGCTATCTTTTTGCCTTTTCCTACTGTCCATGGGCTTCTCAAAGGCAAGAATACTGAAGTGGTTTGCATTCCCTTCTCCAGTGGACCACATTTTGTCAGAACTCTCCATCATGACCCGGCTGTCTTGGGTGACCCTACACAGCACGACTCTTAGTTTCTTTGAGTTAGACAAGGCTGTGATCCATGTGATTGGACTGGGGTTAGTTTTCTATGATTGTGGTTTTCATTCTGTCTGCCCTTTGATGGATAAGGAAAAGAGGCTTATGGAAGCTTCCTGATGGGAGAGACTGACTGCGGGGGGAACTGGGTGATGATTGTACGACCATGTAAATGTACTTAACGCTGCAGAGGTGAGGTGAAGTCGCTCAGTCGTGTCTGACTCTTTGCGACCCCATGGACTGTAGCCTACCAGGCTCTTCCATCCATGGGATTTTCCAGGCAAGGGTACTGGAGTGGGTTGCCATTTCCTTCTCCAGAGGATCTTCCCAACATAGGGATCAAACCCAGGTCTCCCGTATTGTAGGCAGACGCTTTACCGTCTGAGCCACCAGGGAAGTATTTACCGTTTCATGTTTTTTAAATATTTTCAAGTGTACCATTTTACGTATGTTCATTTTACCAGCATTTTTTAAATAAAAAATGAGAAGAGTACTCTTAAACATTCATGCTTTAGCATGTGACACTAAATGGCACTTACTCTTGGTGAGTCTCTTTGTCCTGAAACAAGTACACTTACTGTGTTGCCTTGATGTGCCTTCAGTCCAACAACCAATGATCTACTTACTTGTTTACGCTGGTTTCTACATTGTCCTTTCAAATGTAGAGGATGGCTATGTCAACCTCGCCACAGAACCTCCTAAATTTTTAGTATGAATTGTGACTTTTCTTATGTCTCTGCATCACAGGGACAGTAATAAAATTATCTATTTACTGAATTATGGGAAAATCATTTTGGGGACTTCCAAAGCTCTACAAGAATGTAAATAATTTAACAATATTTTTTTATGTGAGCTGACTCTAGCAAAATTGGAAAGTCCCAGCCTTGTTTTGCCCTTGGTCGCTTTCCCTTCCTCAACCAATATACAAATGCAGAGAATGTCTGTTTTCTGACATGCAGTAGGTATTTGTGAACTAAATGAATAAATGTGTGAAATGCAGGTTACAGGAAGAATTCCCTTACTGAAGGAAGGGAGAAATCCAATGTCTCATGCAAACCAGCTCAAGTATGGACTCCAGATCAGCACATCTTGAAATAGTATCATATTCTTATCGGAACAATGCAGTTTTTAAAATACAGCTGAAAATTATCCATTTAGAAAGAATCTTTTTCAAGTGTAACAAGGCATTTAGAAATGAGTTGATATATGGCAGAAACCTACACAATAACGTAAAGCAATTATCATCCAATTAAAAATAAACTTAAAGAAAAAACAAAAAACAACAACAACAAAGAAATGAGATTTCAATACTACTTAGTCCCTTTAATAAAGTCAAAACCAGGAATACTGGTATGGCTTCTGGGTATCTGTCTTAAAGTCTTTGCAGATACTGTAAGTACAAAATGTCCAAGTTTTGCTAGATCGAGGGAAGAGAAATAATCTATTAGAAAGAAAAGAGTTGGAACAAAGAAATTCAGCTTTTTGTAACATTTTGCATTTTAATTTATATATAAATGTGAATAATATATATTACGATGTGGATAAAAGATTAAAACCCAGCACTTTATGTGATTAGACTGATTAATGTTTAAAAATTATAGTGACTACTTACTACATGTGCAGTGTTATGGTGTCCAACGAGGCTAAGGAAAAGGCTAAGACTTGGCCTAGCCCTCAGAGAGCTGATAATCTAAGCAAGGAGTGGTAGCCACTGAAAAAAGCGTGAAGCTGGGTGATGCTGCCCTGCAATGAGGGGAAAATTCAGAGGTGGGCAGGAGCAGTGAGAAGTAGTCATGACAGGGAGAGAGCAGGATAGTTAGTGTAGAAATTCCACTAGGAGATTAAAGACAGAAAGGGAATTTTAGAATTTTAAGGGAATTTAGGAGACTGTTAAGCTAATGACCACTCAAGGAAAGGACTCAGTAACCTAGCAACAATCTACTCTACCCTGAAGGAAGGTGCATCCAAGCACCAGGAACAATCAGGCCACAAAGCCTGATAGTTAAAACACAAGACAATAGATTCAGGTTCTGAATCTTGTTACATGAAGTCAGAGAGTTAATTGTCCTTGAAGAGTAGCATTTCTGCATGTAGCCAAGATAGGAATACAGGTCAAAGGGGATAGAAACTAAGTGAAAGGGGACATTATACTGAAACCTAAGATGAATTATCGTATTTTATTATATGGTACCATTCTTCTGCTAATATACCTATGATTTAAATAGTGCCATGAAGATCCCCATTGCACAGTATAGGGTCAAAGGAGAAACTAATTAAGCCTCGACGTTTACCCCAAAATGAGGAAGAAAGTGGTCCTCTCAACTCCCACTTTTTCCTTGATTATAAAAATGTAGCCCTCTGTGTTCTCAGGCCTGTGCTCCCTTTCCTGCCTGCTTGTATCTCTCACAAGCGTCCTGTGCTAATAAACTTACTCTTTGCCTATTGCTCTGCCTCAAGATGAATTATTTGTGCATTAAGACCAAAGAACCTGAGCTTTCGTCAGGACAAAAGTCCCGACACTAGGCGAGTGGTTTCAATCAAAAGAAAGTGGATTCAAATCCCCTCCTAAGTCAGAGATTGTGGGTTTAAATCCCAATCTGAGATGCGGCTGCGTTTGAGTCCCACCTGAGAAGTGCAACTTCTGTCAGGGGAAATGCGGGTCTTGAGCAGAATTTGGACGGGTTGATGAAGTCAACACACAAGTCTGAAAAATTAGAATTTGTAACTTTAAAATATAAGTATGGGACTTCCTTGGTGGCCCAGTGATTAAGACTCCACGCTTACAATGCAGGGGGCACAGGATCAATCCCTGGCTGGAGAATTAAGATCCCACGTGCTGTGCTGCATGGCCAAAATATTAAAAAATTAATATACAATCAAATACATGATGAAATGTGGGGATGGGAATCCATTCAATGTTCCTGTGACCTGTGTAGGAGAAACGGAATGAAAAGTAGATTCCCAGCACGACTGCCAGCCATCTCCATTAACCAGACCACTACGACATGAATAGGTTCATAGAGAACCACCTCGGAATTTTCCACCCTCTGCCAATGCTGGCTAGTCCTTACAGCAGATAAAAAAACCAAATCAATAACCAAGGACTAGTTAGCTGCCCTCTATTTAACCCACTTACTACTGCAGCATTCAAATTACAAAACAACAGTGGCTTTGCACCATCAGGTGTTACTTTTTCATATTAATTACTGTTGGGGAAAATGCAATAATTTTAAAATGACAGCTCTTTTTCTAGTTTCCAATTTTCTAGTTAACAGGAGAGGGAAGGAGCTTCATTCTGCTATTGCTTCTTTTTTCCTTTTCCTTTTTTGTTAGGGAGACTTTCTAGATTGTCATCTTTTCTGTTTCATTTTCCCACCTTTTCTCTGGCAAGCCCTTGTAGTTGCAACCTAGCTACTTCATGCTTGCTTGTCAGTTAAAAATGCTAGAGTGGGGAATCCTGCTGGGGTCTCAATTTCTCATTGTTACAAGAGAAATTACCCCCCAACCCCACAAGGAGATGCTGGGTGAGCAGCAGCTGGGCCACCGGTAAAAAGAGAAGGATAAATGCGTTGCCTTTGAACTTGTATGAGTCCCTCCTGTGGCTGCCCGCAATGCATATGCAGTACCTTAATTTCCCATTTCCGCTAAAAAGCAAATCTCTCCCCTCCAAAGGAGCATGAACAGACATAACCACCTCCCTGGAAAGGTCTGAGGTGCTGGGTGAGCAGAATGTAGACTGAAGGGAGCAGGTGGAAATTCTTCGTCTGAAATCTTTTTCTGATGCCGGCCTCAGCAATGTTCAATTAGTGACCACAGAAACCAGAGAGAAAGGAGAGGTAGAGACATTTTGGATAAGAAAGAGATAGGCGACACCTCAGAGGACTTCTGTGCTTTCCACAAACATACATCTACTCCCGGCAAAGCGAGCAGACAGGATTTCCCTGGTGGTCCACGGTTAAGAACTGTACAAAAAAGATCTTCACAACCCAGATAGTCATGATGATGTTATCACTAATCTAGAACCAGACATCTTGGAATGTGAAGTCAAGTGGGCCTTAGAAAGCATCACTACGAACAAAGCTAGTGGAGGTGATGGAATTCCAATTGAGCTATTTCAAATCCTGAAAGATGATGCTGTGAAAGTGCTGCACTCAATATGCCAGCAAGTTTGGAAAACTCAGCAGTGGCCACAGGAATGGAAAAGGTCAGTTTTCATTCCAATTCCAAAGAAAGGCAATGCCAAAGAATGCTCAAACTACCGCACAATTGCACTCATCTCACACGCTAGTAAAGTAATGCTCAAAATTCTCCAAGCCAGGCTTCACCAATACGTGAACTGTGAACTTCCTGATGTTCAAGCTGGCTTTAGAAAAGGCAGAGGAACCAGAGATCAAATTGCCAACATCCGCTGGATTATCGAAAAAGCAAGAGAGTTCCAGAAAAACATCTATTTCTGCTTTATTGACTATGCCAAAACCTTTGACTGTGTGGATCACAATCAATTGTGGAAAATTCTTCAAGAGATGGGAATACCAGACCACCTGACCTGCCTCTTGAGAAATCTGTATGCAGGTCAGGAAGCAACAGTTAGAATTGGACATGGAACAACAGATTGGTTCCAAATAGGAAATGGAGTACGTCAAGGCTATATATTGTAACCCTGCTTATTTAACTTCTATGCAGAGTACATCATGAGAAACGCTGGACTGGAAGAAGCACAAGCTGGAATCAAGATTGCCGGGAGAAATATCAATCACCTCAGATATGCAGATGACACCACCCTTATGGCAGAAAGTGAAGAGGAGCTAAAAAGCCTCTTGATGAAAGTGAAAGAGGAGAGCGAAAAAGTTGGCCTAAAGCTCAACATTCAGAAAACGAAGACCATGGCATCCGGTCCCATCACTTTATGGGAAATAGATGGGGAAACAGTGGAAACAGGGGCAGACTTTATTTTGGGGGGCTCCAGAATCACTGCAGATGGTGACTGTAGCCATGAAATTAAAAGATGCTTACTCCTTGGAAGAAAAGTTATGACCAACCTAGATAGCATATTCAAAAGCAGAGACATTACTTTGCTGACTAAGGTCCGTCTAGTCAAGGCTATGATTTTTCCTGTGGTCATGTATGGATGTGAGAGTTGGACTGTGAAGAAGGCTGAGCGCCAAAGAATTGATGCTTTTGAACTGTGGTGTTGGAGAAGACTCTTGAGAGTCTCTTGGACTGCAAGGAGATCCAACC
>NW_024070196.1:39447773-39583145 GCF_014754425.2 Oryx dammah | reverse complement strand
CCAGTCTGAAGGAGATCAGCCCTGGGATTTCTTTGGAAGGAATGATGCTAAAGCTGAAACTCCAGTACTTTGGCCACCTCATGCGAAGAGTTGACTCATTGGAAAAGACTCTGATGCTGGGAGGGATTGGGGGCAGGAGGAAAAGGGGACGACAGAGGATGAGATGGCTGGATGGCATCACTGACTCGATGGATGTGAGTGTGAGTGAACTCTGGGAGTTGGTGATGGACAGGGAGGCCTGGCGTGCTGCGATTCATGGGGTCGCAAAGAGTCGGACAAGACTGAGAGACTGAACTGAACCAGCGGTTAAGAATCTGCCTTGTAATATAGGGGACATGAGTTCAACCCCTGGTCAGGAAACTCAGATCCCACACGCTCTGGGGTCCCCATGCCACAACTAGAGAGTCTGTGAGCCACAACAAAGATCCTGCATGCTGCAACTAAGACCCAATGCAGTCAAATAAATAAGTACTTAAAAAAAAAAAAAATTGATCGCAGAGAAGTAACTGGTGTGTTCCCTCTGCCTTGTCCTTTTATGCAGAGATAATTATTGACCCCACTTAGGGGTTTCAAAGGTATGCAGAATGACTCTCTAGATAGTAGAATGATTGGTCCAATGCTTAAGTTAGTGCCGGAATAATGTAATAAAGGAAAATGCCAGACTACACTTCTCAAGGACTTGTCAGTTCATCAGTACCTTCTCGCCTTCCTTCCAGAAATGTTTTTGAAACTGTGCTCTACAGGCTGCCTTTGGTGCTAAGGCCATGTCCTGTCTTCTTATCCTCTGAAGCCAGAACCATAAAGAAGGAGAGTCCCAGGAGTCCTGGGCCCCCAGCTCCACAGGAAAGACTCTTCCTGTGATACAGCCACTATGTATGGTCAGGAAAATGATTCAGATGCTGGAAGACAAGCAGTAGATCAGAGGAAATGGTCAAGTCAATGTGGGTTTGAAAATGGTGAAGATAGAGTCTTGGGGCAGTAAGACACAGGGAGGTGAGATAGAGCATGCATGGAATGAACACAAGAATTAGTTGTGAAAATCCAGGATGCTGGCTACTGCATACAGGTGTGCTTTAGCGATGCACCTCTCCACTTAAAGTTGGCTTTCCCATTGCAGGATAAACTGGAACCCACAAGGATCGGCTGAACCCCAGTGGGTCTCTCACAGCCTCCAAACCTCCAGATTGGAGGCTAAACACCACCTAGCCCAGGAGTCAGTGAGAATGAAGGAGGCATGGAAGGTGAGCCAAGGTCAGTGGCCATAGCAGCACTTAGTGGACCAGACATACTGTCGACGGCTTTTCTTCTGCCTTCTGATCGCACACTAAACACCTTCCTGCCTAAAACTGTGGAGAAAGAGGTTCTGGGAAATGTAGTTCCAATTTCCCTAAGTGACAAGGCACAAACCCAGCTTGTTTAGGTTGTGGCAAGTTCAGAATAGCTAATGGATTATGCTGTCCTTCTTGTTTGTACTTTACGACTTGAAAATGTGCAAGCGTTAGCCCCTCAGTCATGTGTGACTGCTTGTGACCCCTTGGACTGTAGCCCAGGCTCCTCTGTCCATAGAATTCTCCAGGCCAGAATACGGGAGTGGGTAGTCTTTCCCCTCTCCAGGGGATCTTCTCAACCCAGGGATTGAACCCAGGTCTCCTTTACTGCAGGCAGATTCTTTACCATCTGAGCCACTAGGGAAGCCCTTACATGACTTACCCAACCCTAATGTTAGGACATTCCTATTGCTGATAGAGACTGGTCAAATACAACTGGTCAAATACATGGACAACTGATCATTGAGAGCAAGGGGGGAAAAAAACCCAAAATATTAAAAAAAAAAAAGATATTATTATTACTTTTTGCCTCTAAGCAAGTGTCTATGGTTTTTCGAGTAGTTATGTATGGATGTGAGAGTTGGACCATAAAGAAAGCTGAGTACCAAAGAATTGATGCTTTTCATCTGTGGTGCTGGGGAAGACTCTTGAGAGTCCCTTGAACAGCAAGAAGATCAAATCAGTCAATCCTAAAGGCAATCAATCTTGAATATTCATTGGAAGGACTGATGCTAAAGCTGAAGCTCCAATACTTTGGCCACCTGATGTGAAGAGCCAACTCATTGGAAAAGACTCTGATACTGGGAAAGATTGAAGGCAGGAGGAGAAGGGGATGACAGAGGACGAGATGGTTGGATGGCATCACCAACTCAATGAACATGAGTTTGAGCATGCTCCTAGAGATGGTGAAGGACAGGGAAGCCTGGTGTGGTGAAGTCCATGGGGTCTCAAAGTGTCGGACACAACTGAGTGATTGAAAAACAACAACAAGCAAGTGTGATAGCCCAGAATGCGTCTTGCCCCCTTTGTAAAATTTGAGGCCACCTTGGGTTACTGGAAACAATTTAGGATAGATTCAGGATCTTCTGCTTGTGTTTATGATGAACTCATTAGATGATCTGGTACAAGTGGTCTATTTTATTTTATGTTTTTCTCTCAACAGTATCTTTGCAGTGCAAAAGTTTTTGAATTTCCAAAGTCCAACACAGTAGTGTTTTCTCTCATGGGTTGTGCTTTTGGTGTCATGTCTAACAATCCTCTTTTCCTATATTTTCATAAATAACTTGAAAAAATTATTATTTTTTTATTGAGGTACAGTTGATTTACAGTATCATGTTAGTTTCAGGTGTACAACACAGTGATTCAGATACATACATGTATTCTTTTATAGGTTCTTTTCCCTTATAGATTGTTATAAAAGATTGAGTATTGGTCCCTGTGCTAAACAGTAGGTCCTTCTTGGTTATCCAGTATATATACAGTCATGTGTAATGACTAATCCCATGTTAATCCCAACCTCCTAATTTATCCCTCTCCCCATGTTCCCTATAAAGAAAATGTAGTATACATATATATGAAATGAAATTTGCTCAGTCATCTCCAACTCTTTTTGAGCCCATGGACTATACAGTCCATAGAATTCTCCAGGCCAGAATACTGGAGTGGGTCTTCCTGACCCAGGAATCCAGCAGAGGTCTCAGGCAGATTCTTTACCAATTGAGCTATCAGGGAAGCCTATATGTGTGTGTGTGTGTGTGTGTATACATATATATATATATATATACATACATATATATAATGGAATATTAGTCATAAGGAATGAAATAATATCATTTGCAGGAACATGGATGGACCTGAGATTTTCATACTAAATGAAGTCAAACAAAGACAAATCTTATGATACTATTTATATGTGGGATCTGAAAAAAAAAAGATTCAGTTGCACTTGTTAACAAAATGGAGATAGGACCACAGACATAGAAACACGTGGTCTTTAGTCAAGAGATACAGCAGCCCCAGATGAGACAGAGGCAGAGGCCAGTGAACACACACGTCTGGCACTGAGCAAGATGTCCTCAGAGCAGAGGTGAGCAGCTACCTAACGAACTCTGGCAGAGGCTGGTCCTGCTCATTTTCTTCTGAGCGCCAGGGAGGAAGGCAGTAATCACCTACACAGGAAGGAACTCTTGCTTGGTGCCCTAACAGCACCAACACTTCCCCACCCTGCTTTGTGCAAAATTCGGATAATGAATTCTATCCGCATCTACAAGTAAACGTGTTGGGGTTGAGGAGGCTGGCCAGGGTGGGGCAGCAGCTCAGGGCCAGAGGTTTGTGATGATCTCTGTGCAGCTTTTGTTTTGTTCTTCATTCTTCCTCCATCTCTTCGTAACTACAGAAGAGAAGAAGATGAGGGAGATGAAGAGGGTAAGACATAGCAGTCATTAGACGAAGGTGGGAGTTGATAGAAGGCCCCACTGTTTGTGATGCCTTAGGATGAGCAGACAGCAAGAAGAACCATCATGGCAGAAGTTGTCTTTGGAGCCGCCTTATATTCAAATCATTTTTATCTTCTCAATTGCATCTGGTCAAGATGTGAGAAAATAGGTATTCTCTAGCTTAGACCCTCTGCCTTTCTGCCAGGTGGGGTGGGGGTCTTTTCCTTTCCATTTGTCTTTCATCTACTCTATCCCACTTTCTGCAAACTCTGAACTGTCTATTTAAACACATGGTCCTAATTTTTTGTACAGTCTCAGCCTTTGGGCACAATCTCAGCCTCAAATGTCTGTTTTAACTCCCAAACATTTTAGCTAAGACACCCTGCTTTTTTTTTTTAGGTGATTCCCAGTGATGAAGTGAGTGTTTATAGGTATAGTTTTTGTCTGTTAAATCATCAGACAAAAATGGTTAGACAAATTCCCACCTAAATCTGGAGATCATGTTTGAGAGAGAGTCCAGCTTAAAATCATGGCTAAATCTTTCAAAGCCGTTCTCCAAGGCCGTGTGACTTAAGTTGAAGAAAGCCAAATAAAGGTGCTCAAACCCCAAATCACAGAGGCAGAGGATTTCAATCTCCTGCATTGATTGTGGACAAGCTGCTTCCTCCAAGCCTTCTAGTTGGGGAGCAGTGGGAACTGTTTATTTAACAATGATTGATGGGATTCTTGACCAACATATAGTGTAGTGTAAATAGCTTCCTATTTTATAGTCCTCATGTCAGAAATCCATACCATCTGATGGTCTTTCCACAACACTTCCCCTATGACAGGGTTGGGGATTTACTGCAAGTTCTCATTCAGTCTTTTCTGAGTAAGTCTATTCAAAGGTCAATGATAAGCTATAACTTGGGCGGGGGTAGGGGGGTCATTTCAAGGAAGTCCGTGCATGTGTGTGAAGTCGCTTCAGTCTCGTCCGACTCTAGACTATGGAGGTAACCTACAAGACTTCTCTGTCAATGGGATTCTACACACAAGAATACTGGAGTGGGTTGCCAGGCCCTCCTTCGGGGGATCTTCCAGACTCAGGGATCAAACCCGCATCTCTTAGGTCTCCTGCACTGGCAGGATTCTTTACCATTGGCACCATCTGGGAAGCCCCTCAAGGAAGTCTAGGACATTGGAATTGAGAAAAAAAAAATCCCTGTAACCTGGAACTGAAAACCTTATTTTTTAATCCCTGCAAACAAGAGGATCTGACAGTCCTCAGGTCATTTCCACTGTGGAAGCATGTGTGTGAGCAACGTGCATCCAGGTACCCACTCTCCCTCTAGGAGGTCCCCGGAGGGAGTACGGTCCAGTGGTGGGACCCATGTCTTAAGTGGCTGCACAATCCCCAGGAAAGGAAATGAATGACATCTACCATGTCAGTTTCGAGGACTGTCAAATCAAAGGCGTGTGCTTTTAAACATCTTTACTTAGCCCACGTGACTAGCATGTCTACTTTGCTCTGCTTCCACATTGTGAAAACAAGGTGACTACTTAGCTGGTGAATTGAAGTTTGAAAGAGTCTGGAAATCTGTAAAAGAAAGAGATGTGGGTGGTATTGTTTCCTTGCTATAAACAAAGAATTTGTCTGACCTGATTGCCATTAGCATTTATTCACTAATCTTTTTTTTTTTTTATTCACTAATCTTAACATCAGATAGCTTTGTTTGCATGTTTTGACTACGTAGATTCCTAATTATCTTGTTATCATGGCCATAATCCATTGGGCTGAAAGATATATTTCATTCTATATCATCATTTACAGAATGAAATAACACACACTAATTTGAACTATATAAATGTTCCCATCTTTTAAAAAATTGAGCCTTTAAATTACACTTAGAAACCTTTATATTTAAAAAACATGCATGTGAGAATAGATACATAGATACGTATAACTGGGGCTTCCTAAGTGACTTATGGTAAAGAATCCTCCTGCCAGTGCGAGAGACTCGGATTCGACCCCTGGGTTGGGAAGATCCTCTGGAGGAGGACATGACAACCCACTCTGGTATTCTTGCCTGGAGAATCTCACGCTCAGAGGAGCCTGGTGGGCTACAGTCCATGGGGTCTCAAAGAGTTGGACAAAACTGAAGGAACTTAGCATGTATGTATATGTATAACTGATTCACTTTACTGTACACCTGAAACTAACACAACATTGCAAATCAACTATAATTTTTTTAGTTTACATTTAATTAGAGGATAATTGTCTTACAACATTCTGGTGATTTCTGCTGCACAGCAACATGAATCAGCTCTATGTATACATATATCTCCTCCCCCTTGAATATTGCTCCCACTGCCCCCAATCCCACCCTTCTAGGTCATCACAGAGGACCGAACCGAGCTCGCTGTGCTATACAGCAGCTTCCCTCTAGCCATCTATTTCACACATGATAGTGCATATATCACACAGTAGTCAATACTACTGTCTCGATTCACCCCACCCTTTCTTTCCCCCTGTGTTCACATGTCTGCATCTTTATTCCTGCCCTACAAATAGGTTCATCGGTACTATTTTTCTAGATTCCATAAATATGTGCATTAATATACTATATTTGTTTTTCTCTTTCTGACCTATTTCACTCTATATAACAGGTTTTAGTTTCACCTACCTCACTACCACTGACTCAAATTCATTCTTTTTTATGACTAATATCCCACTGTATATATGTACCACAACTTCTGTATTCATTCATCTATTAACGGACATGGAACATCTAGGTTGCTTCTGTGTTCTGCTGCTGCTGCTGCTACTGCTAAGTCGCTTCAGTCGTGTCCGACTCTGTGCGACCCCATAGACGGCAGCCCACCAGGCTCCCCCATCCCTGGGATTCTCCAGGCAAGAACACTGGAGTGGGTTGCCATTTCCTTCTCTAATTCGTGAAAGTAAAAAGTGAAAGTGAAGTCGCTCAGTCATGTCCAACTCACAGCGACCCCATGGACTGTAGCCCACCAGGCTTGTAAATAGGGCTGCAGTGAATATTGTTGTTTTTAGTTAATAAGTCATGTCTGACTCTTTCACAGCCTCATGGACTGTAGCCCACCAGGCTCCTCTGCCCATGGAATTTCTTCAGGCAAGAATACTGGAGTGGGTTGCCTTATCCATCTCCAAGAGATCTTCCCCACCCAGGGATGGAAACCGTATCTCCCGCATTACAGGCAGATTCTTTACCACTGAGTCACTGCAACAAACATTGGGGTAAAACAAATTCTTTCATGTAAAAAAGTCAAAAACCAGTGGTTGTGAGCTGAGACTTCTGTTCTGACTAGAGGCCAGTTAGACCTCCAGCCTTGGAGGAACTGTGACCTTCCAGGGGCAGAGGAGGAATAATAGTTCCTGCTGCCTGAGGGGCTATGTGTGTCCCACAAAGTGTCACGGGACCCCTGTGTCACAGTCTCTCCCTGTGCTTGAGTGCAGGTTCCAACCCCCCAGAAAAACTAACCCAGAATTTGGGGCTTTCTACATTCGTAAATTCTTCTGCCCATTACATTACAAGAATAAGTGCCCTAACTCCGGAACTGGTTAGTTCAGAGTCCCCTGCAGGGAGGTCTTAGTATTGCTCATGGAAAGTGGAGGTGGCTCCCATTTCCAGGGTCACCAAGTCTCCCTGTTCCTCAGTGGCCCCCCCCCTCCCCCAATTGTGTGCCAGTGAGTGTTCATCGTCGTCTAGTAAACCTGGGAGGTGCTGCACTTGTCCGATCCACTTGGGGTTCCTGGCTCTGCCTCTGGTCCCCCCACCTTCATTCCCAGGCAGATCCCTTGACCAATAACAATGAGGCTTGGAAATAAACCCTAGCTCGCCTTTCCTCCTCCAGAAGCTTTCCTCGGGCTCCTAAGTCCTCATCAGGGAAAGGCACTCCTGCTCAGCCCCAGCTTGGAAATGGGGTGCTGGGGCTCCTTGCCAGATCTGTGCAGTTCAACCCCGGATACAGAACTTCCTCCTCTCAAATGACTGCCTCGCCTGCAATTCTGTAGCTTCCAGAAATTATTTCCTTATTTTAGAAAGTGCTGCCTCAGAGACATGATTTGACCACTGTAAGTGTTTCGAGGTCACTTTCAGACCGCTGCTATTCTTAAAGTGAAAGTGAAGTCACTCAGTCGTGTCTGACTCTTTGCGACCCCATGGACTGTAGCCAGCCCGGTTCCGCTGTCTGTGGGGATTCTCCAGGCAAGAATACTGGAGTGGTTAGCCATTTCCTTCTCCAGAAGCACCATTATTCTTAAAGGAGTGGGTAATCTTCTACTTGTCTGGGACTTTTCCCTAGGGTGTAATTTTGTTAAAGATGATACCTGTGGGTACTTTCCTGGTGGCACAGTGGATAAGAATCCGCCTGCCAATGCAGGGGATATGGGTTTGATCCCTGGTCCGGGAAGATTCCACATGCCGTGGCGCAACCTAGAGCCTGTACTCCACAACAAGAGAGGCCACTGCAATGAGAAGCCCGAGCACCGCCAACAAGAGTAGCCCTGGCTTGCCACACATGGAGAAGAAAGCCTGAGCAAAACAATGAAGACCTAATGCGACCAAATATAAATAAGTTAGATAAATGAGTGACTAAAAAAACATGATACCTGTAGTCAAAAGGGCCTTTTACTAGGAGGTGTGAAAGGTTCCACCTTTCTGAGATAACTGCTAGCAACTGGGGCTAGTAGCAGGCACTTCATCCTTTATCACCTGCTGAGAAGTACAATTCACTAGCATCTGCCACAGCAGGCTTCCTCCTGCAGGAGAGAGGGGAAAAGGGGAGGGAAGCACGACTAAAGGGAGACAAAGAGAAAGACTTTACACCCAGAACCCCAAGGCGACCTTTTCATCCTTCCTGACCACAAAATGATGGGTCGTTTTCCTAACCAAGATCACAGGAATTCATACAGTTTAAAGAAGAATTCCAAAATCTGCTATTCTATATTATGCAGCATTGTAAATCAATAATGCTTCAGTAAAATTAATTAACTAATTAATTTTTTTTAAAAACCTGCCATTCTCCCACAACATTGTTGTAATGCAACTTGCTTTCCTTGGTATTAGATCAGGTTTATAGAAAGATACAAAAGGCCAATAGTTAGCAGCTTAAAAATGTATGTGTGTGTGAGGTCTAAGTATTAGCCTCACAAATAACTTCCTGTTCTGGGCCTTTAGCCAGCAGTTGACTAGTTTATATCTCTAGTAATCTGTGATAAGAGATTATACGGACAGTGGTCTAAGTGCTCTGTGTGCACTGACTCACTTAAAGCTCCTAGCAGCCCTATGATACTAATATTGCTGTTTTACAGATGCTGTAAATGAGGCACAGAGAGATAAACACCTAGTCCAAGGTCACAACAGTGACTAGAGTTCAGGTCCTCACTGCTCAAGGTGTGGTCCCTTGACTAGCAGCTTGAGCATCTCCTGAGAGCTTAGTAGAAATGCAGGCTCTCAAGCCTGGCACTGGAATCTGCATTTTAACAAGGCTTCCCAGGGGATTCACACGCACACTGAAGTTTAAAAACCATGGGCTTAGATAGTCTTAGATTTTTTTTCTCTCTGTGTTCATTAAAAATTCAATTATATCCTAAGACTTTAGGAAATAATGTGTACTTGGCTGATTTAGTATAAAAAACAGGATCCTAAGATGATCTTTGAGTGCTCTCCAAGATCTTCTGAAGAAGATAAATAGCATATATTATTTTTTAAGTCCAAAAAGTTATTGAATTCTTATTATATCAGGCATTCTCATTTCATTAAGTCATCATAGAATACGTCATGAAATAGATACTGTGCTGTGTTTAGTCGCTCAGTCGTGATGGACTCTGTGCGACCCCATGGACTGTAGCCCACCAGGCTCTTCTGTCCGTGAGAATTCTCTAGGCAAGAATAGTGGAGTGGGTTGCCATGCCCTCCTCCAGGGGATCTTCCCAACCCAGGAATAGAACTCAGGTTTCCCGCATTGCAGGCAGATTCTTTACTGTCTGAGCCACCAGAGAAGCCCAAGAATACTGGAGTGGGTAGCCTATCCCTTCTCCAGGGGATGTCCTGACCTGAAATAGTTACTACTAGCCTCAAATTACAGATGAGAAGACTGTGGGCAGAAGGATTAAGAAGAAAAGACAGTGTAAGGACTGTGAGAGAGAATTTGCAAATGATGCAACCAACAGTATACAAACTGTTCACATAGCTCAATATCAAAAACTAAAATCAAGAACCCAATCAAAGAATGGACAGAAAACCCAAATAGACATTTCTCTAAAGAAGATACACAGATGGCCAGCAAGTATATGAATAGATGCTCAACATCACTAATTATTCAGTTCATTTCAGTTCAGTTGCTCAGTCGTGTCCGACTCTTTGCGACCCAATGAATCGCAGCACACCAGGCCTCCCTGTCCATCACCAACTCCCGGAGTTCACTCAGACTCATGTCCATCGAGTCAGTGATGCCATCCAGCCATCTCATCCTCGGTCGTCCCCTTCTCCTCCTGCCCTCAATCCTTCCCAGCATCAGAGTCTTTTCCAATGAGTCAACTCTTCGCATGAGGTGGCCAAAGTACTGGAGTTTCAGCTTTAGCATCATTCCTTCCAAAGAACACCCAGGACTGATCTTCTTCAAAATGGACTGGTTGGATCTCCTTGCAGTCCAAGGGACTCTGAAGAGTCTTCTCCAACACCACAGTTCAAAAGCATCAATTTTGCAAACCAAATCTATGGCCATCAGCAAAATATCTACAAACAATAAAAGCTGATGAGGGTGTAGAGAGAAGGGCACCCTTCTATACTGTTGGAGGGAATGTAAATCAGTACAGCCACTATGGAGAACAGCATGGAGTTTCCTTAAAAAACTAAAAATAGAGCTACCATATGATCCAGCAATACCACTACTGGGAATATGTCTGGAAAAGATGGACCTCTAATTCAAAAAGTGCTTGCACCCCAATGCTCATTGCAGCACTATTGACAATAGCCAAGACATGGAAACATCCTAAACGTCCATCAATAGAGGAATAGACAAAGAAGACGCGGTACATATTTACAATGAAATACTACTCTGCCATAAGAAGAATGAAATAATGCCATTTGCAGCAACATGGATGGATCTAGAGATTACTGTACTAAGTGAAGCAAGTCAAAGGCAAATTATATGATATCACTTATATGTGAAATCTAAAAATAATTATACAAATGACGTTATTTACAAAACAGACTCACCGATGTAGAAAGCAAACACGGTTACCAAAGGTGAGAGGAGTGGGGGAAGGGATAAATTAGGAGCTTAGGGTTAACATATATACACGCCTATATATAAAATAGGCTTCCCTGGTGCCTCAGTGGTAAAGAATCCACCTGCCAATGCAGAAGACATGGGTTCTCCCTGGGTTGAGAAGATACCCAGGAGAAGGAAATAGGAACCTATTCCAGTATTCTTTCCCGGGAAATCCCATGGACAGAGGAGCCTGGCAGGCTACAGTCCATGGGGCTATAAAAGAGTCAGACACAGCTTACTGACTAAACAGCAACATATGTAAAATAGATAACCAATAATGACCTACTGTATGGCTCAGCGAGCTATACTCAATATTCTGTGATAACCTGTATGAGAAAAGACTCTGAAAAGGAATGTATATGTAATGTGTAACTCAATCACTTTGCTGTACAACTGAAACTAACACACCATTGTAAATCAATTATACTCCAATAAAAAGAACGAAAGAAAAAGGGTTAGGAGGAGCTAGGACATGGCAGCTCCATTGACAGCTCTGCTTCTTGAATCGGGCTCCTGATGTTGATTTCCTAGCAGGGGCACAGTGAACCATCCGCTAACCTTTGACAAAATGGTTACTTTTTTCAAACCCTGTCTCCAAAACACAAAACATTTTTTACTTAATCCTGAGCACATTTCTCCATCATTTAAGGTAGTGATATTAATGTAACCTAAGAGAGTATCAACCTTGAAAAATTAAGTCAAAGCCCAGAAAAGCAAATCAGCTCTTCTCCTTTAGTTGATACCATAAAGTTGTATATTGTCTAAAAGCAAAACAAAAACTAGAGTATGAGACAAAGCTCATCCTTAGAAGTCTTCTTCTAAGGGCTTCGTTTAGATGCTTTTCAGAGTGATGCCAGCAACTGTTTTTTTTTTTTTTTTTTCTGGAAGTCACATTGGTGATGATTCACCCGGCCAGTTATTTAAGGTAGAATTTATTTGAAACTGCTGTCACTTGTAGATAAATTTTGATTCAGGCAAATCACATGCTATAATTACAGAATAAAATGCAGATTAGCCAACAAAATGTGTCAGGCCTATTAAAATGTGTAAGCTTTATCGTGAATTAGTTTTTTACAAGGTGACATGTTTGCTTCCTGAATTACAATGATGAGACTTAAGCTGAATTTCCAGGAGTGACTGTTTGGTTCTTTCTTCTAATAAGAAACCACTGGCACTTTTGTATGAAGTCATTTTCTATTTTTAAAACAACTGCATTTGAGACATAACTATGAGTGTGACAGTTTCACAGGGCAAAAAGCGAGATGAATAAATGGGTCTGAAACCCAAGCTAATGGAGCAAGCTTTTCAAAATCACATACACATTTATGTACTTCTTTCACCACTTATAGCTTCATTCATCATAATGTTTTCTGGCCATTTCCTGGAGAGTATTTCCAATTCTAATATATTTCTAACAAAAGCCCATTGTGGAATTCTGCAATATTCCTGGTTTATGTGTACAGATTTTCTAGTAGATCTCTGGTGGCTGAATAAATACATTAATATATTTACTTAGTAATCTGGATAACTTGGGCTTCCCAGGTGGCTCAGTGGTAAAGAATCCACCTGCCAATTCAGGAGATGCAAGAGACATGGGTTCGACCCCTGGGTCAGGAAGATCACTGGGAGAAGGGAATGGCAACCCAATCCAGTATTCTTGCCTGGGAAATTCCACGAATGGAGGAGCCTGGCGGGCTACAGTCCATGGGATCGCAGAGAATCAGACACAACTAGCATGCACGCACCTGCCTGGATATAACGTACATCATTCACCATATAAACAAGAAGCAGGCCTAGGCTATAATCCTTCTGATCAAGACTATGTGACCTTGAGCAGGTCACTCAGTTCTCTGAACCTCAGTATTCTCATCTGAAAAATGATAGGTTAAATTGATTATCTTTTATGGGGCCTTTTTAATTTAATATTCCATAGGAATTATTCCATCAGTCTCTCAATTTGGACCAAGTAGAAATTTATTTTAAAAATCTTAATTAAAAATGTACCTTTTAAAATGTAATTTTATAACTTCAAAGCAGCATGGAACCTGGAACTGAGTAAACAAATAGTATCATTTGTTCGCAAACAGATGTAAAAATACATAACCAAGCTCTAAGATACTTTAAAATCACTTCAGAATTTTGTTTATGATATTAGTTTTCATAGTAAGGCCATTTTAATGTCAAAATAACACTATAAAATCTCTTCACTGTGTAATAAAACTTAGCAAATTGATAATAAAACTTACATGAAAGAATAAGCCAGCAAATAAAATGTTTCAAATATACAGACAAGAAAAGTACCCCCCATTCTAATTAAACTCACATTTATCAAAAACATATGGATTCTAAACATTAAAACAATATTTGACTTTGGGGGAATTGGTTGGGAAACGATATAAAGGAGTACTTTAGGATGGCAAAAATATTCATGTTCTTAATCTAAAAAGTAAGTGCATTGGTGTGTTCACTTTGTAAAATGTTATCTAGCTGGACACTAGGTGAATATATTTACTCAAGTATATGTTTCATATCAACTTTTTAAAAAAGTTTTAAAAGTTGGACCTACTGACACTTTTTTCCACAAGAATCTTTATCCCCTTATTAGTTGTAGAATAAATAAAATCTAAGATCCATCCATCATATAGGAGGCAATTTATTCTCTAATTACGCCAGTCGAAAGGGGTAGGAAACAAAACTTAAAAAAGCACAGGGAGTAGTTTATGAAGCATCCCATGGGGTAATGGTCCTCCATCCCCACCTTGTCTACCTCAAGGCCTTTGGAATTGGGTTTCTGTCTCCTTTTCATGTCACGCTACATTCCCAGGACATCTGTGGTGAATATTTAGATTAAATAGGAAAATGGGACAACGTATGATGTTCTACCACATAACTGCACTCATCTCACACACTAGTAAAGTATTGCTCAAAATTCTCCAATCCAGGCTTCCACAATATGTGAACCGTGAACTTCCAGATGTTCAAGCTGGTTTTAGAAAAGGCAGAGGAACCAGAGATCAAACTGCCAACATCCGCTGGATCATCGAAAAAGCAAGAGAGTTCCAGAAATAGATGTTTGTTTGTTTGTCTTTTAACCTCAGAAAAACATCTATTTCTGCTTTATGGACTATGCCAAAGCCTTTGACTGTGTGGATCACAATAAACTGTGGAAAATTCTTCAAGAGATGGGAATACCAGACCACCTGACCTGTCTCTTGAGAAACCTATATGCAGGTCAGGAAGCAACAGTTAGAACTGGACATGGAACAACAGATTGGTTCCAAATAGGAAAAGGAGTACGTCAAGGCTGTATATTGTCACCCTGTTTATTTAACTTATATGCAGAGTACATCATGAGAAACGCTGGGCTGGAAGAAGCACAAGCTAGAATCAAGATTGCTGGGAGAAATCTCAATCACCTCAGATATGCAGATGACACCACCCTTATGGCAGAAAGTGAAGAGGAGCTAAAAAGCTTCTTGATGAAAATGAAAGAGGAGAGTGAAAAGGTTGACTTAAAGCTCACCATTCAGAAAACTAAGATCATGGCATCTGGTCCCATCACTTCATGGGAAATAGATGGGGAAACAGTGGAAACAGTGTCAGACTTTATTTTGGGGGGCTCCAGAATCACTGCAGGTGGTGACTGCAGCCATGAAATTAAAAGACGCTTACTCCTGGGAAGGAAAGTTATGACCAATCTAGACAGCATATTCAAAAGCAGAGACATTACTTTGCCAACAAAGGTTCGTCTAGTCAAGGCTATGGTTTTTCCAGTGGTCATGTATGGATGTGAGAGGTGGACTGTGAAGAAATCTGAGCACCAAAGAATTGATGCTTTTGAATTGTGGTGTTGGAGAAGACTCTTGAGAGTCCCTTGGACTGCAAGGAGATCCAACCAGTCCATTCTAAAGGAGATTGGTCCTAGGTGTTCTTTGGAAGGAATGATGCTAAAGCTGAAACTCCAGTACTTTGGTCACCTCATGCGACGAGTTGACTCATTGGAAAAGACTCTGATGCTGGGAGGGATTGGGGGGCAGGAGGAAAAGGGGACGACAGAGGATGAGATGGCTGGATGGCATCACCGACTCGATGGATGTGAGTTTGAGTGAACTCCGGGAGTTGGTAAGGGACAGGGAGGCCTGTCGTGCTACCATTCATGGGTTCACAAAGAGTCGGACACAACTGAGCGACTGAACTGAACTGATGATGTTCTAACAAGAACAACAGATTATACGTATCTAGAAGACAAAAAAACATCTTAGTCACGCTCATTTTTGTATCCTTCGAAGCTCATGGCCAACTTTTCAGTATTCAATAAGGATTCAATTTCTATTTGTTACACTCAATTTCAAACATATATGATAAAAATTTAGAATCAAAAATATTTTTTAAAGGGAAAAATATTAAAATTGGGCAGAAAAATAAAATGTAATGAATCAGCAAATTAGTTCGTTAGTGGCAGTACACTGAGTAAATACACATGAATCGTCTCGCAGAATAATGGAGTCTCACTAGAGATGAAAGAGGTTGAAATTTAAACAATTATAGCTATCAATAAGTAGGAAGAGTGTTACACTTACAGCAAAAAGGGAAAATTTGATTTTAAAATTAAATTGAAAGTGTTAGTTGTAGAGTCGTGTCTGCCTCTTTGCCACCCCATGGACTGTAGCCCGCAGGGCTCCTCTGTTCAGGGAATTCACTCCCTTCTCCGTGTGATCTTCCCGATCCAGGGATCAAACCTAGGTCACCTGCATTGCAGGCAGATTCTTTACCAGCTGAGCCATTAGAGAAGCCCCCAAATTAAATTAGGCTTTAGTAAAAACTCCATAAAACTCTTAAAAGTGCTCTGAAATCATCCTCAAAATTTCTGCAAAACTTCTCAGCTATTTTCTCATCCTCTGATAATCCACTTAGTTTTTCCTCACATATCAGCATTCAGCATAAATTTAAAAATGATTTCTCATGATATTTGATTGCTTTTTTATTAATTATTAATAGTGACAAAATATTTTCCATGTTTTTATTGCCATTATACAATATTTGGTGTAAAGTGTGCAGCACATCAACTTTTTATTTGCCTAACCAGAGTTCATACCCCCTTACACCGATATCTTCACAAGAACATGAGCTTCTCATTGAGATCAGTTCCAAATTCAGAAAGAAGACAACTAAGTCCCAACAACTTAGAAAGGTCTTAAGTGATGGGTCTAGGAGAAATTGAAATTGTAATGTCTGATCTGCATATGATAGGTTGACCACAGCAGCATTCAAGCAACAAGCTTGCCCAAAGAGTTGGACCTCAAGAGCCAGATTCCAATTTTGGAAAACACAGAGGAGAGAGGAACACGTTAAATGACATGACACCAGGTAAATTCAGAATGTTGGGTATTTCTGCTGGATGACAGACCCGGTCTCTGCAACAAGAAAAGAAAGAAGACTGTATCAGCTCATTGTTGCTGTTGTTCAGTTGCCAAGTCATGTCTGACTCTGCGACCCCATGAACTGCAGCACACCCAGGCCTCTCTGTCCTTCACCTTCTCCCAGAGTTCACCCAAGTTCATATCCATTGAATTGGTGATGCCATCAAACCATCTCATCCTTGGCTGCCCTCTTCTCCTTTTGCCTTCAATCTTTCCCAGCATCAGGGTATTTTCCAATGAATCGGCTCTTCAAATTAGGTGGCCAAAGTACTGGAGCTTCAGTTTCAGCATCAGTCCTTCCAATGAGTGAGTATTCAGGGTTGATTTCCCTTAGGATGGACTGGTTTGATTTGCTTGCTATCCAAGGAACTCTCAAGACTCTTATCCAGCATCACAGTTTGAAAACATCAATTCTTCAGCATTCAGCCTTCTTTATGGTCCAACTCTCACATCCATACAAGACTACTGGAAAGACCATAGCTTTGACTATATAGACGTGTCTTTGTTTTTCAATATGCTATCTAGGTTTGTCATAGCCTTTCTTGCAAAAAGCAACTATCTTCTAATTTCATGGCTACAGTCACCATACACAGTGATTTTGGAGCCCAAGAAGAGAAAGTCTGTCACTGCTTCCACCTGTACCAGCTTATAGGACATTAAAGGAGAGAACACAACCAAATGCAATGTGTGGACCTAATTCAGATCCATATTTTTGCAATCAACTGTAAAAAATGCATTTTAGAGGCAATGAGGGAAATATTTCCATGGACTAGTTATTACATGTTGTCAGAGGATAGTGTTATATTTTGCTAGATGTGATAATGACAATATGGCTGTGTAAGAATATGTTCATTTGGTGGGTGGGGGGGTGATGCACAGTGAAATATGTGGGGCTTTCCATGTGGCTTCAGTTCAGTTCAGTCGCTCAGTCGTGTCCGACTCTTTGCGACCCCATGAATCGCAGCACGCCAGGCCTCCCTGTCCATCACCAACTCCCGGAGTTCACTCAGACTCGCATTCATCGAGTCAGTGATGCCATCCAGCCATCTCATCCTCTGTTGTCCCCTTTTTCTCCTGCCCCCAATCCCTCCCAGCATCAAAGTCTTTTCCAATGAGTCAACTCTTTGCATGAGGTGGCCAAAGTACTGGAGTTTCAGTTTCAGCATCATTCCTTCCAAAGAAATCCCAGGGCTGATCTCCTTCAGATTGGACTGGTGTAAAGAATCCCCCTGTCAATGCAGGAGAGATAAGAGACTCAGGTTTGATCCCTGGGTCGGAAGATCCCCTGGAGAAGGAAATGGCCACTCACTCCAGTATTCTTGCCTGGAAAATCCCATAGACAGAGAAGCCTGTCCATGGGGTCTCAAAGAGTCAGACACGACTGAGCAACTTAGCATGCATGCTTGTGAAATATGTAGGGTATAATAGAATATCTGAACATCTGAAATTCACTTTTACATATTTTAGCAAATGAAAAAGAAAAAAACTATGTGATCAAATGTGGGACGTTTCTGATAAATTGTTGAATATGAATGACAGGTAAGTGGGATATGTTTTAAAATATTCATAACAAAAATTTTTTAATGTTATAGTAAAAAGATTGATATATAACTCCCCATTATCAAAAATAAATAACAGTGATTTTAAAAACTATTTGCAGACTTTAAATACAAATATATTGTTCATAGTCTTTTAGACACTCCTCTGAAGTCTCTGGTCTCAATAAGTTTGTATCTTTCACCACCTAATTCCACTCACTGTAAATATATCATGAGAAAATAACAGAGAAGGAAAAACAGCCAGAAGTATTCATACAGCTTTAACTGTAACAGAAGAAATTTGGAATTTAAATATAAAATATAGGAGAACATGAAGTGAATCATTACACATCAACATAATGTAAAACCTGAAGCCTATCAAAAGTGATAAGAATTTGAGCTATGTAAACAAGCAATGGCACCTCACTCCAGTACTCTTGCCTGGAAAATCCCATGGATGGAGGAGGCTGGTGGGCTGCAGTCCATGGGGTCGCTAAGAGTCGGACATGACTGAGCGACTTCACTTTCACTTTTCACTTTCATGCATTGGAGAAGGAAATGGCAACCCACTCCAGTGTTCTTGCCTGGAGAATCCCAGGGACAGGGGAGCCTGGCAGGCTGCTGTCTATGGGGTCTCACAGAGTCGGACACGACTTAAGTGACTTAGCAGCAGTCGCAAACACATGAAACCAAGTACACACTGACACAGTTTATAAGAAATTTTAAGGTTCATTAAAACTCTTTCATGGTTGCAAGTGACAGAAAAGCCAACCCAGGCTGGCTTAAGGAGAAAAGGAAATCAATTGGCTGATGGAAATGAAAAGTTTAAAACACAAGAAAATCACCGTGAAATGAATGACAGACAAATGAAAACACAAAATAGGAAAAAATTTTAGAAGAAAACAAGGGCAAAAATCTAGGAGACTCTGGATTTGGTGATGGAATTTTAGATACAATATCAAAAGCATAATTAAAGAAAAATTGATTATTAAAACTAAATTAATATGTTAAATATTAAAGTGGCTTATTAAACTAAATATTAAAGTTGTCTATTAAAACTAAAACTTGTGCTCTGTTCTATCAAAGACTATGATAAGAAAATGAAAAGACAAGCCACAAACCGGGAGAAAATAATTGCAGAACGTTTTTGTGATAAAAGACTTGTCTCTAAAATACATGCAGAACTGTTAAAACTCAACAATAAGAAAATAAACAATTATTTTATAATAGGCAAACATTATGAACAGACATCACATCAAAGAAATATTCAGATGGCAAATAAGTATATGGTCATTGGCCATTATGGAATTATGAATTAAAACAGCAATGAGACATAACTATATCTGGTAAGAATGGCTAAAGGTGAGAACAGAAAGACCACCAAATGCTGACATGGATGCAAAGTAACAGGGACTCTCACTGAACTGCAAGTGAGACCGCAAAACGGTACAGCTGCTATGCAAGACAATTTGGCAGTTTCTTTTCTGATCTTTTGTTGTTGTTGGAGTATAGTTGCTTTACAATGTTGGGCTTCCCTGACGGCTCAGAGGGTAAAGCATCTGCCTGCAATACAGGAGACCTGGGTTCGATCCCTGGGTCAGGAAGATCCCCTGGAGAAGGAAATGGCAACCCACTCCAGTACTCTCGCCTGGAAAATCCCATGGACGGAGAAGCCTGGTAGACTACAGCTCATGGGATCTCAGAGTCGGACACGACTGAGCGACTTCACTTCACAATGTTGTGTTGGTTTCTGCTGTACCACGAAGTGACTCAGCTATATGTATACATACATCCCCTCCCTCTTAACCCTCCCTCCCACTCACACCCACCCCACCTATCTAGGTCATCGCAGAGCACAGAGCTGAGCTCCCTGTGCTATACAGCCGCTTCCCACTAGTTAGTTATTTTCTTTACACATGGTAGTGTATATATGTCAACCCTTCTTTCCCAGTTCATCTCACTCTCCCCTTCCTGCCCTGTGTCTACACATCTGTCCTCTATGCATGCATCTCTACTCCTTCCCTGCAAACAGCTCATCTGTGCCATCTTTCTAGATTCCACTCATATGCATTAAGATACGATATTTGTTTTTCTCTTCCTGACTTATTTCAACTTGGCAGTTTCTTACAAAACTAAACAGAGACGTACCATATGATTCAGCAATCACATTGCTGAGTATGTACCAAATTGATTTGAAAACATATCCATGCAAAAGTCTCATAGAAGTTTTTTTTTTCTTCTCAGAATTGCCAAGATGATTAGGTAAATAAATTGTAATACAACTCTACAATGGAAGGCTATTCAGCGACAAAAATAAGTGAACACTCCAGCCATGAAAAGACATGGAGGAAATTTCAATGCACATTGACAAGTGAATGAAGCCAGTCTGAAAAGGCTACCCACTGTATGACTCCAGCTCTATGATACCCAGGAAAAGGCAAAACTTTAGAGAGAGAAAAAGGATCAGTGGTTGCCAGGAACTCGGTGAGGGAAGAGGGGAGACGTGTAGGTGAAGCACACGGATGTTTAAAGGGTTGAAAAGTACTGTCATGGTGGGTACGTGACCCTACAAAGTTGTCAAAACCTGAAGACTTACAGCACAGAGAGCAACCTTGGTGTACACAAATTTTAAAAATCATTTAGGAGTCTGGGGGATTTTAGAACAGAATTCAGACAGTGACAGGAGAATAACTGTGTTACAAATATATAAACCAGTCTCACTGGAGGGAGTGGGTGAAAGGAGCTGACCTTTGGTAACTTTGACCTTAAGCAGCTTTGGAAATGAGCAGAGCCCTAACTAAGCCCAAAGGCAAAAGGAAGGTAAGGAAGCATTGTACTCCAGCTGACAAAGTTTCTTCTCCTGAAGTACTGGTTAGCATTTCTGATACTTGTTTACACATATATAGGGCTTCTCTAGTGGTTTAGATGGTAAAGAATCTGCCTGCAATTCGGGAGACCTGGTGGGAATTAAACAGTTAAATAAATGGGTGACAAAGAGTGGGAGCCAAGCTTCTCATGATTGCAGTGAGAATTTACAGATAAGCAAGGGATATGCTTAAAAATAGGCTTGTGATTTTAAAACATAAAGGAAATAAGATAAAATGTGACATTTTTTGAAGAAATCACAATTAGTCATATTCTATTTAACTACCTTTAAAAAACTGAAGTATTGTTTATTTACAATGTTTCATTAGTTTGAGGTACACAGCAAAATGATTTCATTATACATATATATAATTCCACACAGACATACCATCCAAATCATTTAAAGCAAGTTGAAGGAACAAAACGCCAGCCAACATTTTACTAAGCTTACATCTTGCTCAAATTTTTATCAATCAAATATGTCAAATTTCTAAAAATACAAGAAACTTAAATCAGTAATAATGAAAATATGATCACTACTATAATTTGTATTAACATCAAAGCAGCCCCAGTTACACAAAACATAAACTGCATGATATGAAAAAATTCCTAAATTAGTGAGAACAGGACATCACAAATCTTCTCAACGCAAGTCAGCCTAGGTTGAGTGCATAATAAGAGCAGCAGAATCATGTAGAATAAGTGTGTGTGGTTCTTTCATTCTCAAGTCCATTGTCATTTGAGTATCATATAGGTGAGCGATTAAGGAAGCTTCAGTCTCCTTGTGAAAGATACAGAAAAGCCCTTTACCTGTGAACACCATCCGCTTTCCCACTGTGGCTGATACTGGTTCTCGAAATGTTACACACGCCATGGCCAAGGTTGTAGCTGGGCTACTGGATTTTCTTTCCCAACTTCCTCAGACCAATTTATCTGTACCAGAAAGAGCCAAAGACTCTGCTTGTCTCTCCTTTCCCTGTCTGTGACCTGAACTAGGTGGTTGCTAAGGACTCATTATGACAGGAAGGCAGAGTGTTCCTTCTAACACTGTTCAGTATTCCAGCCTCCAGGAACAGACAGACAGCTGCAGCAACCCCAGGAGTGGTACCCAATCATCTCTTTCCCTTATCTGTCAACATCAAGTTAAGAATAGACCTGTCTGGATACTAGAAATAGAGCAGCCTTATGGCACCCATGACCTGGCAGACTCAATCAACACCATCTTTCAACATAGCCCCAAAAAATGTTACGCAGACGGATGTTATCACAAAACCAAACAAAAAAATCACAAACTCGTGGTTAAAAGCTTTTGAGGAAACCTGGCTAGATAAAATACAAATAAAAATTGTATCAATAAATGAATAAGATAATTGCTTATGTATTTCCCCCACATTTCAGTACTTCTTTAAACATAATCTGTGCCTCAGTCACATAGTCTGTTTTTGGTTCCCATCATGTGAGATGTTCTTTCGTTCTTCTGAGCCTTTACCCATTCATTTGTTCTTTCTGTAACATTCTTTTGGGAATATTTTTTGTCCTCTGAGAGGTGGAGCCCATGTCTCCTCTCCCAGGAGGAGGTCTGCAGACACAGCTGACCACTGGCTCTTTCATGCCCCTTTAACTTCTATGGCAACTTTTTTATACCTACCTGTTAAATTCCTTCCACTTTGTTTCATTTGTCTATTTTCTCTGCTTCCTACTAGAATCCAACTCCCAGTTCAGGGGAAAAGCATCTTTATTCATATTGCAATTTCCAGAGACTACGATACAATAGATACTTAAGAAATGTTTGTGGGATGAATAAATCAATAGCTAATTCCAGCCTTCCTGGAAATATAATATTGACCTTTGATAATCCATGGAATATAAACTCTAATGGCAATTTTGAATTCAATCTTAAATATACAGCATGTATTCTTTACTGAAAATGTAATGCCTTTTGTTTGTTGAGAGAAATTACACTAAGAACACTCTATGTTAACTACAGAGAGGGTTGCTAGCCGGCTAGCAAAGGGATGCGCCCCCAGGTCTCTCTTCAAGTGTATACTTCGGGGCTTCCCTGGTGTCTCAGTGGTAAAGAATCTGCCTGCCAATGTAGGAGACACGGGTTCGATCCCTAGTCTAGGAAGATCCCACATGCTGCGCAGCAGTTAAGGTCATATGCCACAACTGTTGAGCCAGTGCTCTATAGCACAGGAGCTGCTGCAACTACTGAAGTCAGTGTAATGAGAACCCACACTCCACAACTAGAGAAAAGCCTGCACAGCAGTGAAGGGCCAGCACAGCCAAAAGCAAAAAATAAATAAAGTTTTTAAAGGTGCTGCTCTAGTTGTGGGGAGCTGGTCTCTGTCAGAGGTCAAACCCTCCCTGGGCAGCATGGTCAGAAGACTCAGTGAGGTGAGGGAATGAAGTCATATGTTTCCACCTGTTATGGGACCATTTTTCACTCAGTGAGCCAAGGCTTTGTTGAGCCCTTACCACAGTTCAGCTTCTTCCTCTGCCCAATCCTGCTTCAGCTTCTTTCTGTCCACAGGTATAGATCTCAAATAATCATCTTGCCCACCACCAGCTTCCAAAGAGCATGACCAGACCACACAGATGTGTAACAGGAAAGAACAGACCTGACTCCATATTGGATCTGTTCCTTTAGCTCTAACCCTTGTGCTCTGTTGCCTGTACTGTCTTGCTGGCTCTGACCTTTGTGAAAGAATGTTGCCTCTTGCCTAAAATATAGCCCATTCTCAAGATTCTGATCTTTAAAGGTATAACATTCTTCCATTCATATGGATTAAAAGTTGCAGAACAGAGGATAACATTTGTCTTGTTGGAGGTTTATAGGAACATTGTGACCTGACCTACCTGGACAATTGCAAGAACAAAGGATTCTAGCACCAACAAGTTTGCAACAACCAGTCACAACCTCTCTCCTTTAATATAAAAGTAGCTGAATTCTATCTCAGCTAAGATGGTTCTTTGGGACATGAGTCCACCATCTTCTCCATCTACTGGTTTCCTGAATGAAATCACCATTCCCTGCTCCAGCACCTTGACTCTAGATTCGTTGGCCTGTTGTGCAGTGAGCAGGAACATCTTGGTCTCAGCGGCAGCTGCACATGCACACGTGTGTTATACAGAGGGCTTTTCATTTTAACCACTCAACCCTTTAACCAGAAGTTAGTCTTTTTCTCCAGCACAGGCAAGTCACGTCAGTTTTTTTTGCAACTGGTCTTTGATCTGTTCAGCATGGCATTCTTAATCTCTGCCGTCTCAGAAGCTTTTCGACTCTTCCTGAGGTTAGCCAGTTCTTGTTAGTATAATCGAGGGCTCTCTAACACCAGCTGAAAGCTTTTCTCTGAAAATTCCCTATTTGTGTCCATGGAACTACCATTTTCCAAGAAAGTCAAGTTTGAAACCTCCTAAGAGAAGGCGATGGCACCCCACTCCAGTACTCTTGCCTGGAAAATCCCATGGACAGAGAAGCCTGGTAGGCTGCAGTCCATGGAGTCACGAAGAGTCGGACACGACTGAGGATTTCACTTTCACTTTTCACTTTCACGTATTGGAGAAGGAAATGGCAGCCCACTCCAGTGTTCTTGCCTGGACAATCCCAGGGATGGGGGAACCTGGTGGGCTGCCGTCTATGGGGTCACACAGAGTCGGACACGACTAAGTGACTTAGAAGCAGCAGCAGCAGCAGGGGAAGACAGGAGCCCACCCATTCAGGTTTCTCACCATGGTTTTGGGTTTTTGTGATGGTGAGAGAGAAGAGAAGGAGGAACCTGAATGAGGAAAAGTAATTCTTTAGTAAAATACACTTTTGTCCAATGACCTCCGGTTAACCTACCCTGGAAATTCAGGCTTCCACTTTGCCTTAGAGACTGTTACAAACTTTACAGTCTGTTGTGGGCTTAAGGTCAGCAATTCTGATGGCAGAATTTTCTTTCCCTCAGCTTTTTGAGGGAAAGAAAAATAGAGGAGAGAATTAGTTTTTTTCTGGGAGACTATTTCACCAACTCAATACTTATTTTGGTTCATTTGTTGTATTTTGTTAGCGATTGAGTCACTTTGCTGTACATCAGAAACTAACACAATATTGTAAATCTACTTTACTTCAGTTTAAAAACAAAGAAAAAAATCAGTAAAAAATTTAATAATTAAATGAAATATTTACATGGTTCCAAGACAAAATCCCTAAAATAAAGGATATTTAGAGAAGTCAAGCTAGAGAAGTCTAGCTTGCCATCTACATCTTGTTACCTCTTTTTCCTTAAAGGAAAACTTATAAAAACTAAAAGGAAAAACAGATTTATAATCATATCCTCCCTTTTCTTAGAAAAAGAGTAGCAAACCAAACGCATGTTTTTCCACCTCCCCTTTATTCAGCTAGACCTCTATCAATGGTTATTTGGGCTGTTTCCAATCTCTTGCTCTTATAAAACATGTTACAAAGTATGTGCTCAGTTGCTCAGTCCTGTCCTGTCTGACTCTGACTCTTAGCGACCCCATTACCTGTAGCCCACCAGGCTCTTCTGTCCATGGGATTTTCCAGACAAGAATACTAGAGTGGGTTGCCATTTCCTTCTTCATTATAAAGTATGAGTCTGTGCAAACATTTTGTTACATACTTAGCAGTACATCTTCGGGGTAGATTCCTGGAAGTGTGATTCCCAGACCAGAGGGTAAAAGCATATATAAGTTAGCTCAGCATTGCCAAATTTCTCCCCTCATAAGGGCTGAAACATTTTGTTTCCAACCAGCAATGTTAGAGAATTTCTATTTCCACACACTACCCACAGGGTGTTTTATCAAACTTCTGGATTTATGACAGATAAAAAATGGTCACATTTATGCACTGGAGAAGGAAATGGCAGCCCACTCCAGTGTTCTTGCCTGGAGAATCTCAGGGACGGGGGAGCCTGGTGGGCTGCCGTCTATGGGGTCGCACAGAGTCAGACACGACTGAAGTGACTTAGCAGCAGCAGCAGCAGCAGTAATTGACATTCCTATTTTATCACAAGTCCAAACATCTTTTCCTATGTTTACGAGCTATTTGCATGGTTTTCTAAAACCCTTCTGATCATAGCTCTTATGTAATTTTTACTATCAGGCATTGGACTTTTTCTACTTGTATAAGAATGAGCTAACATTCCAAAGAAGGACAGTAGACACACCAACAGATACTCACAGAATCACAGGGAAGAAGAACACTGATGGTGACAGGAATACATTGAATCCCTAGTTTGTTCCCATAGACACAGGGATAAAGGGGAGCGTCACCTGCTGTTCCTGGGGCAGATGGTGAGGCTCACATCTGAACTGTCTCAAACAAAGATGAGGATCCGGGCAAAGAAAGGAGGCTTGGAGATGGGGTGGGCGGAGAGGGAGTTCTGGACAAAGAAGACAGTTTAAGCAAATGGCCTAGAGAGGAGACACAGCCCACAGAACTGTGCAGGGCACAGAGGGTAACAGGTAAGGAGGCCGTGGGGGCTCTGCCAGGCCTGCCCAGAGTGGAGATTCGACTCTGTACGCAGTGGGGCTCCCGAAAGGTTCAAATGGACAGAGACTGCTCAGCCTTGGGTTTAAACAGAAGATGCTAGGCTGGGTGGAGACTGAGCATTAGGGAGCAGGAGGCAGGGTTGGAAGTGGTCCAGGCAAGCGTAGGTGAGACAAAGGCAGAAGTGACAGAGCGGGCAGAGAAGGGATGCATTCGGGACACGTGCTGAGTCAAGGTTGTAAGGAGTCGGGAGGACCGGGTTCTCCAGCCTCAGTGACGGTGAGTAGTAGGACCACAAAATAAAACAGAGAAAACAAGAGAAAGAGAGAAAACCAAGGCCAATAGGTAGAGCGATGGTGTTAACTCAGTGTGGACACAACAGGCTAACTGAGCAGCTAAAATGAAGCCCACATTGTCATCAAATGTTCTGACAGCCTCTAAACTCATTACAGGGGATTAAAGACAGTTTCCCACAGCTACCAGATGCACTTCTATTAGAGAAAATCCCTATTGTTTACTAATCAGCAGCAGCCTCCCCTGATGACACTCAGGGTTTACTGCTCGGCACAAATGAACGGCACAAATGAAATGTTGGCTATTGTCTTACTTTGCTAATGTAACAGCTACTTGAGAGTTGAAAACTGTTTCATGGTACAGCTGCGAACGCCAGTGCTGAGCCCTGCAAAAACGCCTGGTCCAGCATTTGGCAAGGCATCAGGCTATACATTTAATGACAGAAAGTGACACAAACTAGAAATTCCCATAATACAGCAATGGAACTTCCCTCCAGGTGAATATAGGTCAGAACTTGCTAAAATTACATACTAATGTCAAAATATCCTATTACTAAGTACACTTTGCAAACTGGGGAGCTTTGCCACCCCTGCACCAGTGAATCTTTCTTTATACCATTAAGTGCCAAATATTTTTAGGTCCTTTCCTTACATTCCCGTTTTTAGGCAACAATCTGGGAAACTCACACGAAGGAGTCACACACCTGGCCTCAAATGCCAGCAACCTTCCGTGTGTCATTGGCAAGCTGATTTTCTGTAAAATGAGAATAATTGTGCCTGCTATAGGGCAAAGGGCATAATGTATATAAAATGCTTGTTCTGGTACCGAACGTCTAGTATATGTGCCGTAAATATTCGCTGCAATATTAGTCTCATCACCTCCCCCTTACATTGGCCTCTCCCCAGTCTTCCCTTAGAAATACACATGATGAATATACATTTAAAGTGTGACCATCACGGACACTGAGATTATCATATGATGTGAAATAAATCAGACAGAAAAAGACAAATATCATATGATATCACTTATATGTGGAATCTTAAAAAAAATGATACAAATGAACTTATTTACAAAGCAGAAACAGACTTATAGACAAAGAAAACAAACCAAAGGGGATAGTAGGGGTGGGGGGGAGATAAATGAGGAGTTTTGTTGTTGTTGTTCAGCCGCTATGTTGTGTCTGACTCTTTTGTGACCCCATGGACTGTAGCTCATCAGGCTCCTCTGTCCTTGGGTTTTCCCAGGCAAGAAATACTGGAATGGGTCTACAGCCATACCACCCTGAACGTGCCCAATCTCATTTGATCTTGAAAGCTAAGCAGGGTCGGGCTTGGTTAGTACATAGATGGGAGAAATACTGGAGTGGGTTGCCATTTCCTTCTCCAGGGGATCTTCCCAGCCCAGGGATCCAACCTGTGTCTCCTGTATCGGCTGTCAGATTCTTTACCACTAAGCCACCAGGGAAGCCCAAAATTCAGAGTTTAGGATTAACATATACACAGTATTATATATAAAATAGGTAAGCAGAAAGGACCTACTATATAGCACAGGGAACTCTACTTAGTATCATGTAATAACCTATAATGGAAGAGACTCTGAAAAATAATATATTATGTATATATGCATAACTGAATCACTTTGCTGTTTACTTGAAACTAACAACATTATAAATTAACTATACTTCAATAAAATAAATAAATAATGAAAATAAGTAAATAGAACAATAAAGTATGACCACTATAACCTTTCTTTTTATATTTGAGTCTTCTAGGCCAGTTCATGAAAGGGTCTGTATTCTTCCTCCTTTTCTTGCAGTTAGAATTTGGGTAAGTTGGCACCAGCAATTCTATTTCCTGCCCCTCCAATCAACCCAACTTCCCATGGTTGTGGTTAATACAATTAGAGATTATAGCACACATGTTTTTCCTATAAAAACATTGTTTAACAAAATTAAAACCACAAAACATTACAATTGCTATCACCTAACTGTTATAGTCTACATTAAGAAACAATAAATAATTAAACCAGTGCTTTAGCAGCCATATGGTGATGTCTGACAAATGTGAGAACTGTTATTGTGAAACGGGGCCGTAGTTACTCCTGAGACAGAGCCCCTTGGCTTCCACTGGAGCAATGTGATCGTGGGAGGGGTCAGCTGAGGCGCCAACCCAAGGCGCAGGGGAGCTGGAAGCAGAACTAAGACAAACTCACCCTCCTGGCCCCCAGGGCAGGACGCTCTTCTCCTTGCTCCGTCTTATACAAGAATCTGCCATCTCGTTGTCTCACACATGGTGCATTGGATGTCAAGGGCCCTTGGAGTTCTGCTCTAATGTTCCTTCTGCCACTAGTTGAATTTTCTGGTGAAGGCTTTTTAGTGAGCAATGAACAAATATCACTAGACACTTCTAAATGTGCCAGATACTATTGGCTGCACAACAATTCTATGACACAAAATGTTTATCCCTGATTTATTAGTGAGGTTGGCGAATTCCAGAAAGTTTGCTATCAAAGTCTGGTCCCACTGTACCTAAGAGAGAATGTGGAGTCCCAAATCTGGTTAATTATTTCTGAGTCAAATAAATGAAATCTAATTTTGATCTTCAATAAACATATTTGTCTCCTGTGATAAACCATACTGGAAAAGAATAAGAAAAAGAATGTATATATAGGTATCACTGAATCACTTTGCTGTACAGCAGAAATTAATACAGCATTGTAAATCAACTATACTTCAATAAAATAATTTTTAAAGAGCACAATATAAGAATTTCTAATAAAATAAACATACATTTCTCAAAACTATGAATATGGTTACTTTGAATACAAGTGAAAATCTCCCATAAGTAGACACTATTCTTTCTGTGTGTGATTGCAACTTCTCAAATGTGATAGTAACATTCCATCCTAAATGATCCTGGCTAATACTCTTCCACTTTTGCCTTTAAAAAAGGAATATATATATATATATATTTGGCTGCATTGGGTCTAAGTTACAGCACGCGAATTCTTTTAGTTGCAGCATATGGGCTCTAGTTCCCCCATCAGGGGTTGAACCCAGGCCCCATGCAATGGGAGCCTGAAGTCTTAGCCACTGGACCACCTGGGAACTCCCCCCACCTTTGTCTTTGAGAAAATCAATCCCCTTCCAAATATCTCCTCTTCCCCTTCCACCAGCACAAATCTCCTGAGATCCTCAAATGCCCATACTTCCTCTGTGTTCCTAGAGGCTTTAAGTTTTACTGTGGCTATTGCACAGACTCATCTTTGTGTAGGTAAGTATGCCTCTCCACAATGCACCCCCCCCCCCCGCCAAAGTGACGTTCTGCTCATCTCTGCTCCCCAGCAACCTTAGCCTCCTGAGGCACTCGCTGTACTGCCACTCAGACGCAGGTTCTGACACAGCAGGAAGGAGAAAATTCCTTCCTCTACAAGATGCTCCCTTGGAAGGCCACCAACAGACTTTCTTGGACTCCAAAGGGCAACACAATCTGGGATGAAAGCTCTTCTGATTTTTTTTGGTCATGCTGGTGGAATCCTAGTTCCTGACTAGGGACTGAACCCAGGCCCTCAGCAGTGAAAGCACTGAGTCCTAACTGCTGGATGGTCAAGGAATTTCTCTTCTGATTATTCAAGGAACACACTACGGACTGGGTAGATCAGGGGAGGCACAGGTGATCTGGAAATACCCTGGGCTTTCACTGAATCCAGTGCATTGTACCACGCTTCATCTCCGGTCTTGATGAAGTCTTCCTCCTGCCTGGATACATCCACCTGTGGGAAATTCTCCCATCAGCACTTCCCTCCACCCAGCTCATTTTTTCCTACCCTGCATCCAGTCAGTCAGACACACTTCAAGCTATTTTCCTGAGACTCTCCCAGCTTCCTTTGGAAACACTGAATAATGACAGGGGAATAGCAGAGAATGAAGTTTTCCCCAGAGAACAGCCAGGAACCAACCCGTCTTACCTTTCTGAGCAAATGTATTTTCGCCATGGAATATAAATATTTATAGTTAAGGGGGAGAAAAGCAATTAAATGTCATTTAGAATGATATGTGTCCTTCTGTGTTCTTCTTAAATTCTTCCTTAGGATAAATGTCTGAAGTGCAGGGTCTCATTTTCACCTAGTTTCCTGAGGCGAAGCGCTACAGCCCAGGATTGACTGCAGTGTTTGACCTTTGATACTGGAAGAGAAAATGTAGCTCCTCAGCATTTGCCAATCATTTGGCAAATCATGACATAGAGCCTTCAAATATATGGATCCGCAAAAAGGGTCTTAAAATTACCAAAATTCTAAAAACAGCATATTACTCAGTCATTGAAAAGAATGAAATAATGCAGCAAGACGATCAACCTAGAGATGTTCACACCAAGTGAAGTAAGTCAGGGAAAGACAAATATCATATGATATTACCTATATGTGGAATCTAAAAAATTGATAAAAGGGAACTTATTTACACAGCAAAAACAGACCCATAGACATAGAAAACAAACTTATGTTTACCAAACGGGAAAGCAGTGAGGAGGGATACTTTAGGAATTTGGGGTTAACAAATACACATGACCATATATAAAACAGATAAACAAAAAGGACATACTATATAGCACAATGATATTTAATATCTTGTCATAATCCATAATGAAAAAGAATATTTATTATATATTTATAACTGAATCACTTTGCAGTATTAAACTTGAAACACTGTATAAATCAACTACAGTTCAACAAAAGTTTTTTGAAATAATAAAATAGCTATTATCTTTCTTTTGAAATGGATTATATACTGGTTTATAGTAAAAATATTCTGCCTAGTCTTAAGAAAAAACTACACTGCTTTGAAAATTTTCATTTTTTTTTTTTAGCAAACCCCATTTAGGTTTAAATGAGAAAATAACTCTTCTCCTTATATATTTTCTTAGAATCTTTCACTTAATCTTTTTATTAAACTGAAAGGAGTACACTGAGGCTGTATATTGTTACCCTGCTTATTTAACTTACATGCAGAGGACATTATGTGAAATGCCAGGCTGGATGAAGCACAAGCTGTAATCAAGATTGCCAGGAGAAATATCAATAACCTCAGATTTTCAGATGACACCAGCCTAATAGCAGAAAGCAAAGGGGAACTAAAGAGCCTCTTGATGAGGATGAAAGAAGAGAATGAAAAACCTGGCTTAAAACTCAACATTCAAAAAACAAAGGTCATGGCATACGGTCCCATAGCTTCATGGCAAATAGATGGGGAAACAATGGAAACAGTAACAGACTTTATTTTCTTGGGCTCCAAAATCACTGAGGGTGGTGACTGCAACCATGAAATTAAAAGACGCTTGCTCCTTGGAAGAAAAGCAATAACAAACCTAGACAGTGTATTAAAAAGCAGAGACATCACTTTGCCAACAAAAGTCCATATAGTCAACGCTATGGTTTTTCCATAGCATATGGAGCTTCCCAGATGGCGCTAGTGGTAAAGAACCTGCCTGCCAATGCAGAACTGAGAGTTGCCAGTTCAATCCCTGGGTTGGGAGGATCCCCTGGAGGAGGAAAAAGATAACTCACTCCAGTATTCTTGCCTGGTAAATCCCATGGACAGAGAAGCCTGGCGGTCTACAGTCCATGGGGTCGCAAAGAGTCGGTGACAACTAAAGTGACAACACACACATGATTTCTCTAGCAGTCATGTACAGACGTGAGAGTTGGACTGTGAAGAAGGCTGAGAACTGAAGAACTGATGCTTTTGAACTGTGGTGTTGGAGAAGACTCTTGAGTCCCTGGGACTGCAAGGAGACCAAAGCAGTCAATCTAAACGGAAATTAGCCCTGAATATTTATTGGAAGGACTGATGCTGAAGCTGAAACTCCAATACTTTGGCCACCTGATACGAGAGCTGACTTGTTAGAAAAGATCCTGATGCTGGGAAAGACTGAGGGCAAGAGGAGAAGAGGGTGACTGAAGACGAGACGGTTGGATGGCATCACTGACTCAATAGATGGCATCACTGACTCAATAGACATGAGTTTAAGCAAACTCTGGGAGAGGCGAAGGACAAGGAAGCCTGATGCTGGGAGGGATTGGGGGCAGGAGGAGAAAGGGATGACCCAGGATGAGATGGCTGGATGGCATCACGGACTCGATGGACGTGAGTCTGAGTGAACTCCGAGAGATGGTGATGGACAGGGAGGCCTGGCATGCTGTGATTCATGGGGTGGCAAACAGTCCGACACGACTAAGCGACTGAACTGAACTGATAGGGTGGCAAAGAGCCGGAGGGTAGAAACTCAGCCACTGAACAACAACAATGTAGCATTTTAAATCATTCTTTCAAATCTCTAGGGAAAATATGTCTAGGAATACTTGGGGGGTGCAGGGCGGGATGATAACATCTAGGAAAAGACACATGAATGGGTCCTCTTTAATGAAGAAGTTGAATCCACCCCTACACCCATTCCCACACCATCTGTTAAAAGAAGTTAATGCAAAACCAAGGTAAAATGTTTTGTACTGAGGAAAGTTAAAGGTGTGGTGGGGAATGGATCTGGGGGCTCTTGGACTAAAATGAATGGTTTGGTAGCCTGGTGATGGTTAGTTGAGGGCAGCAGGGCGCATGGGGGCTGGGCTTGGTTATCCAATAAACCAGCGAAGTCTAATTTCAGCAAATGACCCCTTTTAATTTTAAGTTGTTTGTTATCTTGGACTTTGCTGCATGTAATTCCATTTGGCAACATGTGTTGGTGGCCTTGTCGGGAAGTTGAAGAATGCAGGACAGGGCCCTTTGTAGAGCAAAACTCAGCAGGAAATGTACCTCAGCCTGCAGGGGCCTAAGGATGGAGGAGAGGTAATTCCAGAGAGAGGAGACACATGGGAAAGCGAACCTTCAGGGTATCCTCTGAGAGAGCAATGTCCACAACCTGCAGGAAAAGGGTTTTATTGGGGCATTTTATTTTATTTAAATAAATACATTTCATTTTACTTAAATTTTGGAGAAGGCAATGGCACCCCACTCCAGTACTCTCGCCTGGAAAATCCCATGGATGGAGGAGCCTGGTGGGCTTCAGTCCATGGGGTTGCTAAGAGTCGGACACGACTGAGTGACTTCAGTTTCACTTTTCACTTTCATGCATTGGAGAAGGAAATGGCAACCCACTGCAGTGTTCTTGCCTAGAGAATCCCAGGGATGGGGGAGCCTGGTGGGCTGGTGTCTATGGGGTTGCACAGAGTCAGACAAGACTGAAGCGACTTAGCAGCAGCAGCAGCATTTAAATTTTACTCATTTACTGTGTTAATTTATAATTTAAAATTATTTTAATACAAATTCATATTTATAATAAATAAAATAATGTTAGTTTAATTTAGTTTATTTAAAGGCATATTTATTCACATTTTTATTTACTGTATTTATTTAATTTATAATTTTAATAAATTAATTATAAAATAATATAAATTTATTATTTATAATAAATAAAATAACTAATTTAGCTAAATAAAAACATTTACTTTATTTACTTAAAGATATTTTATTGGGAGTTCTGAGGTAACTGCTAAGCCCAAATTCTGACAACCTGAGGATTTTGGGTACAGACACCCCAAAGTAATGGGTAGCAATAATCCAAATCAAACAGCAGGCCAAAAATAACTAAAATATTTAAGAATAATTAGTTTTATTACTATAAACATTTTAAGTGATCAGGGAATTGATTATTTAATCATCAGGTGTTTTATTCTCAACTTTATAAAACGTACCAAAGCAAGAGTATTTTTAAGTTAATGAAATCATATAACATTATTTATTTTGCATAATTCAGTTTCTTAATATAAGCTGAAATCAATTGTACTTCAATAAAATTAATTTAATTGAAAAAATATATAAGCTGGGGACTTCCCTGGTGGTCCAGTGGTTAAGACTCTGAGCTTCCACTGAAGGGGACATGGGTTCAATCCCTGGTCTGGGAACTAAGATCCCACATGCCGTGTGGGGAGGTCAAAAAAATAAATTGAATAAAAATTCTAGAAGTAAAAAATACATAAGCTGAAAACTATGCTTACAGCAGCCTATACTAGAGTTTCTTATACTTCATAATTTTGGGGTCATTTCAGGTGGGAAACAGGAAATCCTGAGGGTGACGCCTGAAGGGGCCTGTGAAGCAGAAATGGTTTAAAACTGTCCTGAAGAAAAAGTAAAGGAATGAGGTGGGGGATGGCCTTGAGAGGAACAGGGTAGAAGGTGGGGGGAGTGACTAGAAGGGGACAAGCAGGCTATTACCCCTGGTGCTGCATAGCAAATGACTCCAAAATGGAATGGCTTAAAACAACTACCATTTATTATGTCCATGTTTCTCTGGTCAGGAACCAGGGAGCTGCCTGGCTGGGTACCTCAGGCTTAAAGTCTCCTGGGAGGTCACCACCCAGCTGTTGCTGGGGCTGAGGTCTCAAGGGAAGGTTCGGCATTAAGAGCATGTTTCCAGGTAGAATTTGGCTCCTTGAGGGCTTCTGGGCTATGTTTCTGCCTCTCCATGCGGCAGTTAGAGCTAGACATCCTGGAGTGCTAAGTAAAATGGGCCTTAGGAAGCATCCCTACGAACAAAGCTAGTGGAGGTGATGGAATTTCAGTTGAACTATTTCCAATCCTAAAAGATGATGCTGTTAAAGTGCTGGACTCAATTTGCCAGCAAATTTGGAAAATTCAGCAGTGGCCACAGAACTGGAAAAGGTCAGTTTGCATTCCAATCCCGAAGAAGGGCAATGCCAAAGAATGCTCAAATGCAAGCACAATTGCACTCATCTCACACGCTAGTAAAGTAATGCTCAAAATTCTCCAAGCCAGGCTTCAGCAGTACATAAACTGAGAACTTCCAGATGTCCAAGCTGGATTTAGAAAAGGCAGAGGAACCAGAGATCAAATTGCCAACATCTGTTGGATCATAGAAAAAAACAAGAGAATTCCAGAAAAAACATCTACTTCTGCTTCATTGAATACTCTAAAGCCTTTGACTTTCTGAGTGAAAGTTGTTCAGTCATGTTTTTGCAATCCCATGGACCCGTGATCCCCTGCCAGACTCCTCTGTCCATGGAATTCTCTAGGCAAGAGTACTAGAGTGGGTTGCCATTTCACAAAATTCTTAAAGAGATGGAAATACCAGTCCACCTTGCCTGCCTCCTGAGAAATCTGTATGGAGATCAAGAAGTAGCAGTTAGAACTGGACATGAAACAACAGACTGGTTTAAAATTGGGAAAGGAGTACATCAAGGCTGTATATTGTTACCTTGCTTATTTAACTTATATACAGAGTACATCATGTGAAATGCCAGGCTGTATGAAGCACAAGCTAGAATCAAGATTGCCAGGAGAAATATCATTAATCTCAGATATGCAGATGATACCACCCTTATGGCAAAAAGCAAAGGGAACTAAAGAGCCTCTGGATGAAAGTGAAAGAAGAAAGTGAAAAAGCTGGCTTAAAATATAACATTCAGAAAACCAAGATCATGGCATCTGGTCCCATCACTTCATGGCAAATAGATGGGGAAACAATGGACGGTGTCAGACTTTATTTTCTTGGGCTCCAAAATCACTGCAGATGGTGACTGCTGCCATGAAATTAAAAAATGTTTGATCCTTGGAAGAAAGTCTGTGACCAACCTAGACAGCATATGAAAAAGCAGAGACATTACTTTGCCAACAAAGGTCCATATAGGCAAAACTATGGTTTTCCCAGTAGTCATGTATGGATGTGAGAGTTGGAACATAAAGAAAGCTGAGTGCTGAAGGACTGATGTTTTTGAACTGTGGTGTTGGAGAAGACTCTTCAGAGTCCCTTAGACTGCAAGGAGATCCAATCAGTCAATCCTAAAGAAAATCAGTCCTGAATATTCATTGGAAGGACTGATACTGAAGCTAAAGTCCAATACTTTGGCCACATGATGCAAAGAGCTGACTCCTTGGAAAAGACCCTAATGCTGGGAAAGATTGAAGGCAGGAGGAGAAGGGGACAACAGAGGAGGAGAAGGGGACAACAGAGGATGAGATGGTTGGATGGCATCACTGACTCAATGGACATGAGTTTGAGCAACCTCTGGGAGCCGGTGATGGACAGGGAAGCCTGGTGTGCTGCAGTCCATGGGGTCGAAAAGAGTAGGACATGACTGAGCGACTGGACTGAACTGAACTGAACTGACCTGGCAGCTGGCTATCTTCAGATGGAGCAAGAGACAGGGAGCCACAGCTATTGTGCGATCTCCTCTTAGAGGTGACGTCCCATCTCCTCTGCCACATTCTGTCTGCTAGACGCAAGTCAGTAACTCAGTCATGCCGAAGGGTAGGGCATTCTACAGCAGCACAAATACCAGGCAACAGGGACCACTGGAGCCCTGAGACACTGTCTGTGAACCTGCAGCCAGGGAGAACCCCACAGTGGTGGAGCGGCTTGGGGTATTTCAAGGGCAAGGGTGTTCGCTATAAGCTTTCAGTTGCTTATAGAGCTGCTTCAGCCTCTTAAACATCAAAACCAACTCCGGCACCATCCATCAAGGGCTGGGAGATTGACCCACCACTGAAGAGGTGGGGTCATCGGGTGGTGTGGGTGTGGAAGAAATGGTGTCGATGGCTAGAGAGCTGGTAGTTACCCAGACTTGGATTTGCTTGTCTCACTCTTTCATTCTTGTGTTTTCTAAGGCCTTTTGGAGTATTCCACTTTTAGTGATCAGGATCTTATCAGCCCTGTTAGATCATTAGTATTCTGGAACCTACCACTGAGAAAGGTTAAAAACATTCTTCATGTTTTTCTAAAGCAAGCATCAATTCTTGTACATTTGAAAGTAATTTTTAAGAACTATAAAAAGTAGGCTGTTATTGTTGACTAAATAATCAGCTCATAAATAACTCTAAATGTACTCTAAAAGTTAATTAATCCTAACAGGAAAGGAAAAAACTCCCCAATACATAGACACATATGTACCTTTATTTATGTTGAAAACCATTTATTCATCTATTTAAGCAGCACTTTTCTTCCTTAATTGTATATTTTAAAAATTCCTCCTGATTGTCTCTGATTTTGTTAAAAACAAAATTTACACTAGACTTTAAAATTGAAAAACATTCTTCTCATTCCTGTCTTGTTCCGTAACTTGATTGATTGCATTTTTATCTGCCAATGCTTATCATCCATTCCTAGAAAACGGCAGCCTCCGTCAACATCTATCTCCGTCTCTTTATCTGTCATGTCACAGAGTCACATTACAACAGACTCTTGGTAATCTGAAAAATACCAAGATGCTCCTAGATAACTAGAAATCCCACTGGGTAAAAGTCCCTGCACCCACCCGACAAGCCCTGCAGGAAAAACCAGTCTGGAACCCACAGGAGCAAGAAAGATGTTTAAAGCATAGGATGCCCGCCCTGCTACGGGATGTTCGGTGATTTTTGTTCTTTTTTGCGGTTCTGTATGATGTGAAATAAGTTAAAACGTACAAGAAGAGAGGGTTTCACACATGAAAACCACGATAAGACAGCATGTCATAGAGAACCGGACAAAGAGGAAAAGTATTTAAAAGGGCTCCAACTTCCAACACATGGCTTACACAGCTTACTTACCTTCTCGCAGAGATGCTGGTTCTTCTCAATGTGATGTTTGTGGTCCAGAGCGTAATCTCTTTGTCTTCGCCATAACCCCCTGAACTGGCTCAGGTAGCCCTCTGACATCCTCCTCCAACCTCCAGAGCGGTGGTGCTGGAGGTCAGACCCGGCCTCTGTCTCAAAAAGGAGAGATGCTCATTTCAAATTAACTCCTAACTGGGAAGTGTCGTGAAGGAAGCTCCCCTTGAGCGCGGGGTCGGTGGCGCCAGCAGGTGCTCAAGAGCAAGGTCAGGTCTGTGCTTGGCCGCGGGGCTCCCCCCAGCGCCGGCTTCCCTAGCAGGGCATCCAAAACCCCAGGTTTCCTGGAGATAGTCCTAAAGGAGTTCCATCCACAATGGTGACCTTTTGTCTTTTGGTCTTCGACTAATCTCAGAACTAGTTTCCTTTCCGCTGGCGTTTCTAAACCACGAGTACCAGGGAGGGGGTGCCCCCAAGCTCCCTGCACGGTCAACCTGTGGAAGGACCCTCCCTGAAAATGCCTACAGTTTACTTATAAGGATATTGTCAAAGAAGTTTGTTTACAATGATAACTAACAATTTTAAGAACCAAGATAATTTACCAGATGATAAAGAGTTCAAACATCAGAATATAAAAGGTAAGCTTTTAGGTTGAAATAGGAGATTCGAATTACTTGAAATATAAATGTCAACTGTTCACCGAATACACTAGTTATACTTATAAAAAATTACCCATCACTAATTTTCAAAGAAAGAAAATATGAGTTCTCTATTGTAATTTTTTTCAAATGATAGAGATTTCTGAAAAATCACTGTCAAGAAAGATAAAGTAACATCAGTTTGTCACATTTCAATGGGGTCTACATCCAACACAGATTAGTTTTATTATTATCATTATTTAATAACAAGAAGGTGGAATTCCGTGGTTTCTCAGTGGTTAGCCCTCTGCACGTCTGTTGCAGGGGGTAAAGGTTTGATTATTGGTGCAGGGAACTAAGATCTTGCAAGCCTGGCAGGGTGGACCAAAAAAAAAAAAAAAAAATCAATTAAATTCAAAAACAAGCAAAGAGAAACAAGAAGGCACAGCTGGACCTGTTAAGCTGTTTTTGTGTTTTCTTTCACTACACAGAAAAGTCTTGGACAGTTTTGATTTCCTGAAAGCATGACAATAAATAGCTTTAAAAACCGTTGAGACGAAGTAAGAAAGATGCTTGAAAATGTGTAAATAATATGGAGATTCGGAGAGATTGATTAAAGAATGGAATGCCGACCAAGTGATTTTAAACAGTCACCAAGTTTGATCCCAACTTAGGATTTTCAGTCAACATTTCTTGAAGGTATTTATTCTTCAGAATGTTCTGAATTTTTATGATTCTTTGGGAATATTGGTCACCTGTTCTCAATTTTTTATATTAGGTCAGGATCTACTTAAAAATGAGTTAAAAGCCACATGAATTTTGTGTCTGTCTGGAAAATAGGGTTTGACTTCCCCAGATGCCTTGGAGATCCCAAATATATACCACGTTACAGCCCTGTTATTTTAGCTGTCACAGAAGAGACAAAAGTAAGTTTAATATTGCAGAAATCTTGGTAGGGAGTGGGCATTGGAGTATGCGCTACTTCTGACTCCTGGAATTAAAGCTTCTAGGTGAAAAAAGATAGTATTTTGATAGCACATTAAGTAACAGACATTATTTTTAAAACTGTGTCTTGCTGAAAGATACCCCTCCATGTTAGCACATTAGATTTTTTTTTTTTTTTTGACCCAGCTGGGAAGGCAGTGAAAATAAAGTTAACAGTGGTGTTAATCAAATCTCTCTTATTTTTTTTAAACATCTCTTAATTTTGACAGCATCTGGATTTCATTCTTTTTACTGGGTGGTGCTACCACCATTCTGCTGTAGTTTTCAACCATTTGTGCTTACTGATAAGCCCACCAGACTTGAGAAGTGGCAGACAGGTGTGACTACCTAAGTTGGCATGCTGAGCCAAAGAGGGAAGTGATAGCATTTTTAGACAAAATATGTATGAAATTCATGATAGCCTGACTATAATAATCGGGACAAAGAAAGATGGTGAAAAAAGGTGTATGGATTAGGAAAAAGGGTCACTGTGTATAATAGTTGAAACCTTCAGCCTAGACTCAGCCTTAAAATTAGATAAATATAAATCTGTTGCTTAAAATCTTTAAAAATAAATAAATAAAATGTTAAAGATGCTTCTAAGAAAATGCTCTTCTTTGCATTTCTTGCAGAAACATAAAAACCAACTGGCTATATAACAGGGTAACAGAGTTTTAGTAAATGTGGTTTGAATTATGATCAGATGAATGACGAGTGCTATGTTTTCTGGGAGAGGTGTATAGTACATAAATTTTTTTATTGCGTGAAACTGTTTAAGGTTTGAGATGAGCTTGGGTGGGGAGCTTTGTCCTTCTTTAAAAACTAATACCACTATACTCTAATCTGCTCAAAAGAAAAGATTACATCTACCGGTTCCCTGCGTCCCACCACAGCATACACAATAGGAGCTAAGAAATACTGTTGCCTGAATTACTAAAGCATCACATTCAGAAGCACTTTCATTACCAAATGCAGAGCAGAAACCACTTATACCATGCCTATTTCCAAAATCTCTTGCTGCTAATTAATGAAATCTTATCCGCCATGAAATGTAACATCTATTTAGAATGATGGAAAGAGAGTATCTTTGTTTTATTGTCATTTTTATTCCATCATTTATTTGCTTCCATAATAGCAAGAACAGTGGCCTTGAATTCATTGTTCAAGTTTCTCTCCCAGCCAAGTAAAACCGTCAGCAGTGCTGGAAGAGATGTGTTAAGCCCTGGTCCCCAGCTGTGTGCCAGAAGACAGCAAACCAGCACATGCTTATCGCTGCAGCTCTGTGGGCCATTCCTCTCTGTTTCATTGCTGTTTAATATTTACTGAGCATGTCAGCTCCCTCCTTTCATTTCCTGTCTCCAGAGCAGCGCCTTGCCTGGCGCTCCCTCACCCTTCCTGCTCCTTCTTCCCCACCCCCACCCTTTCAGCTACCTGCCCCCCAGCCCACCGACTCCCCTACTTAGGATGCTAGATCAAACAAAACAGTCCTCCTTGGCCACCCCCTGATTTCCTACGGTCCTCCTCAAAGACTCAAGTGGAGGGAAAGAGGCGAAAGAGAGGAGGAATTCCGGGCAGACGTTCAACCAGGAGAGCCCACTGGAGAGAAAGGTGAGGGGTGAGGGAGCAGACTCCAGACATCACTTTTACTCTGGCAGGGGTGGGGTGGGGGGCGTAAGTCTGGGAGGGCCAGGGACAGACTGAAGGCAGAAGCCTCCCAGTGTTTAGATCTCTTCCTTTTCAATGTGCTCACGTTAAAATAGCAGACTTTGTGGACAAATATAAATGTCCAGCTTCTCTTGAAAAATTAGAAGACCCGGGACCACATTTCTACAGGGTAACAGTCACCTAGTGCTAAGCAGAGCTTCCCAAATCCCATGGCTTAGGGAGACCCTGGACACACAAGTGCACACACACAGACACACACAAATACATACCCACATATGCAGACGTGTACTGCAAGGAGATCCAACCAGTCCATTCTGAAGATCAGCCCTGGGATTTCTTTGGAAGGAATGATGCTAAAGCTGAAACTCCAGTACTTTAGCCACCTCATGCGAAGAGTTGACTCATTGGAAAAGACTTTGATGCTGGGAGGGATTGGGGGCAGGAGAAGAAGGGGACGACAGAGGATGAGATGGCTGGATGGCATCACTGACTCTATGGATGTGAGTCTGAGTGAACTCTGGGAGTTGAAGATGGACAAGGAGGCCTGGTGTGCTGCAGTTCATGGGGTCGCAAAGAGTCGGACACGACTGAGCGACTGAACTGAACTGAACTGACACATGTACATACCCACATACGCAGACGTGTACACGTGTACACACACACATACACACCATACACACATGTGCACACATATTAAAAATCCACATGCACACCCACAAATACATACCCACAAACACAGGCATACACACACGTACATATACACATACACATACGCACACACATAAGATACATACCCACATACACAGGAATACACACATGTATATACACACATACACATATGCATGTATACATACACAGACATAAAAATCTACATGCACACACAAATACATACCCACAAACAGATATACATACATGTATATATACACACAAGCAAATACATGCCCACATACTCACGTGCACTCACATACATACACATATGTGCACACACATGCATATGCACATACATGCACACATGTCCACACACATGCACGCACACGCACACACACACACACACATCTCTTGCGCTTAATAAAAGATTTATCTACCCAATGCCACAGACTGTAACTATCCAGTTGTGCGGATAAAGCAGACTGGATGGTGAAAAGCTTGGGCCTTAGAACTGGGCTCCTCCACTTTCTAAACATGTAGCCTTGTAGACTGCTTTCTGTAGGGGGCTGCCGTCTGTGCTTGCATGAATCAATCATTTGTTATTTAACGATTGGAGTGAATGCACCGAGTACACACTGAACTGTGAGGCTGCCTGGTTTTGTTGGTCATTCTTTGGGGTTGTTATCTACTCTCTTAAGGTACAAACAAACAACGAATGAGTAATATGTTGATTTCCAAGTTTGTGGTAACGCCTAGGAGAACACAAACTTGGCGGGGACCCAGTACTCAGCACCTCACGTCCTTGGGTTCCCTTGGCCCACACCTCCCCCTTCAGGTCCGCTCCAGGGATGTAGCAGCAGGGTCCCCCAAGCTCCAAGTGGGTTTTGTTTCCACGCTCCTCTCCACTCCGCATCACTCAGAGCCATTCCTGGGAGATGTGGACAGGCTATTGCTGCCCGGGGCTCACTGTCAGCAGACAGAAGCCCTGCAAGGCACAGGGATAGGCCAGCAGAGATGCTTCTCTCTCTCTCCCTCCTTCCCTTCCTCCCATCCCTCTTTCCTTCCCTTTTTTTTTCTTTTATTCAATTAGAAACATATTAGTACTGTAGTCATTCTTATTCCAGTTTATCACCATGTCAGCTCAACTCTTTCTCTAAAATCCATATAGTAACAATCTTCCTCTCATTCCCATGCTTCCCCCACCTTCCGCGGATGCGATAATGCTGCCCTAACACCCATCAGTTCCAAGAAACCAGGGACCCTGTGTCCGTGCTCCACAGGCCCATCTGGCTGCCACTGTCCCCTCACCCCAGACCGCACCCCACCTCTTCCTCTTCTGCCAAGACCCCTCCCTCTCCAGTCCTCCAATCCCCACCCTTCCTCGGTGCACTGAGAACAGAAAGCAGCTCTGTTTGACATTCTCCACTGAAAGGTAGGCAGTTAGCAGAGGGACATCACACACGTCATGGGAAACAGCTCGAGACTTGGGTTTCAAAAACCTTGTCTGTGAAACACAGTGGCCACCCTCTTCTCAGCACCCCGTCTTCTCAGCACCTCTGTCCTTCCAGAGCTGAGCAGCTGAAACCCTGGGATCCTTCGGCCTCCTCCCCTGGGACCTGACGGCTCAGGGTTTTGGTCCCTGGCCCCTCCCACCCTGCCCTCCTCACTCATCCAGAAAACGCTTCAAACCATAATAATCTCTACAGCATGTGCTCCGTTCCCACTGGAGTCAGTGTTTTTAATCATTCAAGACAATATTGAACACTCCAGGCTGAGGCAGCTCAATTTAACCGATTCCCCCGACCCCATACCTCCACAAGAGAATCGGCATGACTGAAAAGGTTTATCAAAGCCTCCCCGATCTCATAAAGTTTGATTTTGCCTGACGATCACATTTAAAGCCATCAGAAATGTGGAAGTCTGGGATCAAAGCATCTGAATGCTTTTCTATTTCAGGAGCAACCTTCCTTCAACCTCCTTAATGAAGGGCACATTAGCAGGAGCTCCGTGACTGAGCCCGGATGCACGCATACCTCTGGCATCACCCAGGGAAGGAGCGACAGGACATGGGGTGTTCCGTGATGCTTTGGCGGCACCACCCCACTCTTTCGTTTTCTTCCTCTTTTGAGAACTTCCAAATGCCACGGAAAACTGAACCATGTGAAGAAAACTCCGCAACCAGAAGTTTTAGCTCTCATAGTCACTATTGCTGTAAGGAGAAGAAAAAGAAAAAAGAATTCATGAAACGTGAGGCTTATATGGTGAGCATCAGTCTCAACTACATTCTGATCAGATTCTGAATTTCAAGTGGGTTCCAGGGAAGAGGTATCCCTTCCGGTCCCGGGTACTGTGCATTTTTCAAGCCAAGGATAAAGAAATCTTTCTCTGCAGAGACTGGCATCCAGCTCCCAATATGAATTTATACCACTGACAGTGGCCAACATGCTGCTCACACCTGTGTCAGACAGGGAGGGCTGTGTGTGTCAGCTTAGATCTCCCCAGCTCACAAGCACAGCACACTCCTTCCCCGTTCCTCATTTCCTTTTCCTTCCCAGAGGTATGTTTTATTTCACTGTGAAATGCTTGGAGACCATGCACCAAATCAATAATAAATGGAATGTGAGGATGGAACAGAGTTGGTCCTCCTGACTTTGGCTCCCATCCCAAAGCAGGCAGGTTTAGGCATGCAAAAGCTGCTTCTTTGATAGGCTAGTCCCCCCTCCTCTTTCTTAGAACCATCATTTCATTTCCTTATTGGGATTTTTGTGTGCCTGTTTGAAGGTGAGAAGTTCACAGCCTTCCATCTCTATGGTTCTTGGTGAATATGTTCAATGTAGAGGGTCTATGAGTGTGAAATATAAGGAATAAAGGCAGAGATGGGAGAACAGTAGAAAAAGGCATGGCGTACTTTGGGATAGAATTAAATAAAGTCAACAGTAAGCAGGTACCTATTTTGTGCCAGGCATTGCACAAGGGGATGTGGGGATGCACGAGTATTGAGGACTGAGACACCGGCTCCATTTCCAAGGGTGTGTGAAGCCTCGTACACCACTATCAACATAGCAAGTTGATAAATGCTGGGAGGGAGATGGTGGTACAGAGAGAAATCTGTTTCAGTTAAAAGAGATGAATCTGAAAAGACTCCCTGGGACTTCCCTGGTGGTCCAGAGGTTAAGACTCTGCCTTCCAATGCAGAACTCATGGGTTCAATCCCTGGTGGAGGAACCGAGATCCCACATGCCTCGGGGCAATGAAGCCAGAGCACCACCACCAGAGAGCCTGTGTGCTGCCAACTGCTGAGCCCCCGAGCTCCAGAGCTCACAAACCACAGCTAGAGAGAAACCCACATGCTGCAACAAAGACCCAGCACAGCCAAAAGAAAAAAAGAAAGGCTTCCTACCTGGGCCTTAAGTAGGACTGTAAAGATTCGAAGAACAAGCATTGGATGGAGAAAGTAGAAAAACCAGAGGTATGGAAACAGAAAAGCAACACGTGGACTTGGGGGTCTGTGGTGGGTGGAGCAAGGTTGAACCTAGATTGGAAAGGAAAGAAAGCAAGGAATTCACACCCAGGAGGCCCTTCGTTCTGGGCCCTTTCAAATAAATTCCCATCTAATCTTCTATAGAGACTTGTGAAATAAATATGTTCGTTTTCACTGTTCAGATAAGGAAATTGTAAGCTTAAGTAAAAGCACAGGGAAGGGACTTGGATCGAGGTCCTCTGAGTCTGTGGCCAGAGCCAGGTTTCAGAATTTATCTGTGAAGATTTTGAGCCACTGAAAATTTTTCCAAAAAGGGAAAGATACAGTCAGATCAGGAAAGGGAGAACAATCCTTAGGATGTTCAGTTCTTGCGTTTATAAAAGGGGCACCGGGACTTCCTTGGTGCTGTGGTGGATAGGAGTCTGCCTGCCAGTGCTGGGGATAGGGGTTCGATCCCTAGTCCGGGTTGAAACCACATGCCACGGAGCAACTAAGCCCCTGCACCACACCTATGGATCCTGTGCTCTAGTGCTTGTGAGCTGCAGTGACTGAGCCCCATGCTACAACTACTAAAACCCATGTGCCTAGAGCCAGTGCTCTGCATCAATGGAAGCCACTGCAACGAGAAATCTGCTCACGGCGACGAAGAGTAGACCCTGCTCACGACAACTAGAGAAAGTCTGCCCAAAGCAAAGAAGACCCAGCATAGCCAAAAAAAAAAAAAAAAAGAAGGGGGGGTCTCCAGAGCAAGGGGTCCAGGTGGGGCAGCTAGCACGAAAGGAACAGATGATGTCCTTTGCTGTCATCTGAAGTTAATCTGAATTTTTAAAGAATCTGCTTTGTACAGCAGCTCCCTTTAATTCCCAAATGATTAATTACATCAGAGACACCTATCCCACACTTAGTGCAAATAAAACCACGGAAACATTCAGTGCAGAGCCCCCATACTTGGATAAAGGTTACAGAAATCAGGAGAATCATTTAGAAAAGCAATTTGGAATTATAGTCCTAGCCTTAAAAGCATAAATTTTTGGAAATTTAGATTAAAATACTACTTCACTTGAAACAAACTATGTAACCAAACAAATTTATTGTCTGATTAGGTAAGCATAGAAAACAGTCATAGTGCATTGAGTTAATGACCCAGTATGAAGCTATTAAAATGAAAGATACCAGGAATTCCCTGGTGGTCCAGTGTTAGGACTTCGTTCTCTCACTGTGGAGGTCCAGGTTCGATCCCTGTTCAGGTGACTAAAATATCACAAGCCACATGGCATGGCAAAATAAAAGAAAATAAACCAGCACCATGTCAGAATATAGAAATAATAATATTTATGATGTAATGTTACATAAAAAGCTGAATATATAATAATTTTTTAAATATCAGTTTATGAGTTAGTAACTACAGGAGACTAATATGGAAAGGGTCATTGTATTGATTTGCCCAAGTCAATACAAAGAATTTTCTTTATAATTCTTTTTTATTGGACATGGAACAACATACTGGTTCCAAATAGGAAAAGGAGTATGTCAAGGCTGTACATTGTCACCCTGCTTATTTAACTTATATGCAGAGTACATCATGAGAAACCCTGGGCTGGAAGAAACACAAGCTGGAATCAAGATTGCTGGGAGAAATATCAATAACTTCAGATATGCAGATGACACCACCCTTATGGCAGAAAGTGAAGAGGAACTAAAAAGCCTCTTGATGAAAGAGGAGAGTGAAAAAGTTGGCTTAAAGCTCAACATTCAGAAAACGAAGATCATGGCATCTGGTCCCATCACTTCATGGCAGATAGATGGGGAAACAGTGGAAACAGTGTCAGACTTTATTTTGGGGGGCTGCAAAATCACTGCAGATGGTGACTGCAGCCATGAAATTAAAAGATGCTTACTCCTTGGAAGGAAAGTTATGACCAACCTAGATAGCATATTGAAAAGCAGAGATATTACTTTGCCAACAAAGGTCCGTCTAGTCAAGGCTATGGTTTTTCCCGTGGTCATGTGTGGATGTGAGAATTGGACTGTGAAGAAAGCTGAGCACCAAAGAATTTATGCTTTTGAACTGTGATGTTGGAGAAGACTCTTGAGAGTCCCTTGGACTGCAAGGAGATCCAACCAGTCCATTCTGAAGGAGATCCGTCCTGGATGTTCATTGGAAGGACTGATGCTAAAGCTGAAACTCCAATACTTTGGCCACCTCATGAGAAGAGTTGACTCATTGGAAAAGACTCTGATGCTGGGAGGGGTTGGGGGCGGAGGAGAAGGGGATGACAGAGGATGAGATGGCTGGATGCCATCACCGACTTGATGGACGTGAGTTTGAGTGAACTCCGGGAGTTGGTGATGGACAGGGAGGCCTGGCGTGCTGCGATTCATGGGGTCTCAAAGTCAGACACAACTGAGCAACTGAACTGAACTGAATTACTTTACAATATTGTAGTTGTTTTTGCCACACATTCACGTGAATCAACCATGGGTGTACACATGTCCCCCATCCTGAACCCCCCTCCCATCTCCCTCCCCATCCCATTCCTCAGAGTTGTCCCAGTGCACCAGCTCTGAGCACCCTGTCTCAGGCATCGAACCTGAACTGGCAATTTATTTCACATATGGTATTATACATGTTTCAATGCTCTTCTCTTAAATCATCCCATCCTCACCTTCTCCCACAGAGTCTAAAAGTCTGGTCTTACATCTGTGTCTCTTTTGCTGTCTCACATGTAGGGTCATCGTTACCATCTTTCTAAATTCCATATATTTGCATTATTGTACTGTATTGGTGTTTTTCTTTCTGACTTACTTCACTCTGTATAATAGGCTCCAGTTTCATCCACCTCATTAGAACTGATTCAAATGTATTCTTTTTAATGGGTGAGTAATACTCCATTGTGTATATGTACCACAGCTTTCTTATCCATTCGTCTGCTGATGGACATTTAGGTTGCTTCCATGTCCTGGCTATTATAAACAGTGCTGCGATGAACATTGGGGTACACATGTCTCTTTCAATTCTGGTTTCCTCGGTGTGTATGCCCAGCAGTGGGGTTGCTGGGTCATAAGGCAGTTCTATTTTTAGTTTTTTATGGAATCTCCATAGTGGCTGTACTAGTTTGCATTCCCACCTACAGTGTAAGAAGCGTCCCTTTTCTCCTCATCCTCTCCATATAATTCTTGTTTTGAACATCTTCTCATGGTATTATTTTCTAAATGTCATGGTTGATAGCAGAAGTAGCTGGGGTGAAAGGGGGCAGAAAACCAAACCTATCCTAAGAACAGTAATATCAGATTGCGATCAGTGCTTCTTATGCCAAATACTAGCAAAATAAATACAAATTTCAGTTTGTTATGTTTTGCATTTGATCATTATTTATATTGTTAAACCAGAATGAGGGCAAGAGGAAAAGCAGGCAACAGAGGGTGAGATGATTGGATGGCACCTTCGATTCAATGGGCATGAGTTTGAACAAACGCTAAGAGATGATGAAGGCGTGCAGCAGTCCATGGGGTTGCAAAGAGACAGACAGGACTGAGTGATCAAACAACAATAACAACAGGAATAAAAGAAATATCTTATATTGAATGAAAGGAAGATTTAGAACTTCTTTTCAAAAATGTATACCTTTCATTTATAGGCAGGAAAACATTTACTTGATTTTTTTTCCAACTCTGTATGTCTTCATCTTCCTGAATGGATTTAAGGGCAGCTCTGCCTAAAGCCAGGGAAATGAATAAGAGCTTTAGAATCTCTTTAGGTGTGTGATTATATGACTTCACTCCAGAACCACAGCTATTATAGGATAAAGAAAACAAATAACTATAGAGAAAATAATGAAAACATGGCTAACTGTGGCTTCTTTCCAGTTAAAAACATAATTAGAATACAGAGGGAAATACACTTCTTCATTTTAACTGGCACATTTCTGAAAGATAAGAATATAGGAACAAATGAAATAATAACTTGAACAGTATTTTGCAAAGCATGGTCCTATGCATTATGTTTAGTTTTACATGAAGTAAAATACTGACCCACCTATAGCTAATCAGACCTTTAATTTGCCTTGACAACTTGATTTTAGGACAGTGATTGCAATCAAAATACAGTAGTGCAAATGTCCTTGTGATAGGTACTCTGTAGCCTAATACAGCTTTTTGAAAATTTTCTTTTATTGAATTATAGTTGATTTACAATGTTATACTAGTTCTGCTGTATAGCAAAGTGAGTCAGCTATACATATATTGTTGTTGTTCAGTCAATAAGTCATGTCCAACTCTCTATGACCCCATGGACTGCAGCACACCAGTCTTCCCTGTCCTTAACTATCTCCCGGGGGTTGCCCAAAGTCATGTCCATTGTGTCAGTGATGCCATCCAACCATCTCATCTTCTGTCTCCTCCTTCTCCTCCTGCACTCAATCTTTCCCAGCATCAGGGTCTTTTCCAATGAGTCACTTCTTTACATCAGATAGGTGTCTCTGATGTAGGTGGGAATGCAAACTAGTACAGCCACTATGGAGAACAGTGTGGAGATTCCTTAAAAAACTAAAAATAGAACTGCCTTATGACCCAGCAACCCCACTGCTGGGCAAGGTATTAGAGCTTCAGCTTTAGCATCAGTTTTTCTAATGAATACTTAGGGTGGATTTCCTTTAGGATTGCCTGGTTTGATTTCTTTGCAGTCCAGTGGACTCTAAAAGAGTCTTCTCTAGCACCACAATTTTAAAGCATCAATTTTTCCATGCTCAGCCTTCTTCATGGTCCAGTTTTCATATCTGTACATGACTACTGGAAAAACCATAGCTTTGACTATATGGACTTTTGTTGGCAAAGTGATGTCTCTGCTTTTTAATATGCTGTCTAGGTTTGTCACAGCTTTCCTTCCAAAGAACAAGTGTCTTTTAATCTCATGGCTGCAGTCATGGTCCATACTGATTTTGGAACCCAAGAAAATAAACTCTGTCACTGCTTCTACTGTGTATATTCTTTCTCAGATTCTTTCCCATTATGGTTTATCACAGGATATTTAATAAAGCTCCCTGTGCTATACAGCAAGATCTTGTTTACCCATTCTATTAATAAATTTAATAGTTTGAGCTGCTAACCCCAAACTCCCAATCCATCCCTCTCTCACCTCCCCTCCCCCTTGGCAACCACAAGTCTGTTTCTATGTCTATGAGTCTATTTCTGTTTCATAGATAAGCTCATCTGTGTCATAGTTTAGATTCCACATACAAGTGATGTCATGTGGTATTTGTCTTTCTCTGACTTACATCACTTAGTATGACCATGTCTAGGTCCACCCATGTTGCTGCAAACATATAGCCTAGGGACTTCCCTGGTGATTCAGCAGTTAAGACTCTGCACTTCCAATGCAAGGAGCCTGGGTTAGAGAACCAGATCCCATGTGCCGTAACTAAGTTCACATGCCACAACCAAGACCCAGCACAGCCAAATACATATTTTTTTTTAATGTATAGCCTAATACATCTTGAACATCAATGTAATCTGTGAGAATTTATGTTCTAAAAGGAGTAATGTGAACGTCAACATAGCTCCTGGGACAGCTCAGCAAGGAGGACAAAGGGGGAAAAACCAACAGCAGTGGTGAGAGGGCTGCCAGTAGACACACAGATGAGTCTATACAAAGCGCAATACATGTGATGCTTCCCTGAGCATGGGACTCCTATAAGAGGCTGGGTGAGTGCTCAGTCGTGTCTGAGTCTCTGTGACCCCAAGGACCGTAGCCCTCCACTGTTCATGGGACTTCCCGGGCAAGAATACCGGAGTGGATTGCCACTTCTTCAGAGGCTGGGAGCCAGGTCTATTCTTTGCCACAGACACCAGACAGCAAGCTTTCCTGAGACTTTATATCCTCGAGAATGACTGTGAATCTAGGCATGATAAAATATGGAGTCAAATATCTTTAACACACTGTGGCCCCTGGCTAAGAGTTGATTTTAAAATGCAGATGAGTTTTGTGAAAACCTCCATGGGACACTTGGGGGAGATAAAGCCAGTACTGGGAGGGGCGGCCACCTCAGGTTTCATTGAGGAGATGTAGCTGATGGCCTCCCGAAGATGAGGCAGAGACTAGAGGGGCACCATCCCCCTCCTGCCACGAGGGGTGTACAGACGCTTAGCTGTAGGGGCCAACCTCAGAGAGTCTTTGGAGTGAGAGAGAGGAGCCAAGCACGATTCTCCTCTTCAGTCATTTCCAGGCCCATGCAGACCCAAGGTGAAGTGCAGGGCCCCCCAGGTGTGCAGAGCTTGGCACAGTGTATCCTGCCTGGCCCAACTGTTGCCAAGGGCACCAGGCATGAGGAGGACCATGTTAATTTCCAGAAGGAATTGAGTATGTTCTGAAGTTGCCATTAACAGCGATTACAACGGATTTCTGACTTTCCCAGCCAGGCCAGATAAGGAAACAGACTTGGGTTGGAGCTTTAGGAAGGAGTCCAGTGTCTGGGTGGGGCGAAGAGGGATGGAGCCAGAACCAGAAGCCCAGGGTTTAGAGCCGGGCACTAAACAGGAAAGAGATTATCCTCCAGACATCGGAAGAGACTGAGTAACAAGGGCCGTGTACACCCGGAAGATAAGCATCTTCTGAATAGTTGTGTCTGGATGGGGCTGTGAACAGTTACAAACCTGGGGGACTTAGCGGCATCCAGAGAGGTGCAGGTCATCCTGGGTTTAATTCCTTGCAAAGCAAACTAGCTAATATATGTTTTATCTGTGAAATGCCTTGGCAGGAAGCAGATATAAATCCTACCCCCAAATCTCCTCAGTGGAGTAGTATTTTTAGTACATGGAATTTATCTGTATATGCTGACTGCACAGGACAAGTTGGGGAAAGGCATACAGCCAGAAACCCACAGCTTGAGGGCAGGCCTGAGAGGTTGGCCTCTGCTGGGAGGCTCTGGCCACTGCACAAGGCCCCTCCTCTATGTCCTCCGAACCCTCAGGCCTGAAGCCAGACACCTGAGCCCTCCCACCTCAAACACAGACACTTGCTCACCCTGACACAGCTAGCCCTTGGTTGGATCCTGAGACACTTGCTCATGGTGGGTGGGAGAGCTGTGGGTCCTCCACGAATCCTTTGACCCAAATGACAGGTTTGTAAGAGAGTTGAACCCTTAACAGATCAGAAATACCAGGAGCACCATGGAAATAGAGGTCTTCCTTCCAAGAGATGGTGAACGTCTTATGACTGATGGGGGGAGCAAGGGGCACAACGTCAGCAGAAATGTGGTGTCACGAAGGCTGACAGCAACTGGAGAGTGACAGTGGGCAAGCACAACCCACATCTGCAGGGGCACCGGGATGGCACACACACAGGTGTATGTGCAGAGAGCCAGACCTCAGCTGCCTGCTAATGGTAGACCCGGCTACCCAGGGAACCTGCAAGCAGAGAAACAGTTGTGGTGATTCTGATGTGAGCAACTGCAAGCAAGATGCTAGCTTAATTCTCTTTGAGGTACTTATCCCTCGATTGTCCCCTGCCAGGCTGCTCTGGCCTAGGAAATACGGATTACATGGTTTTGAAACAAAGATAATTGGCTTTAGTTGCAAAAGTGAAAGTGAAGTTGCTTAGTTGTGTCTGACTCTTTGCGACCCCATGGACTGCAGCCTACTAGGCTCCTCCGTCCATGGGATTCTCCAGGCAAGAATGCTGGAGGGGCTTGCCATTTCCTTCTCCATTAGTTGCAAAAGCAGTTTAAATTATTATATTTTTCCTCATTAATATGTCACTGAATTTTTAAAAATTGAAGTATAATTGATTTATAATTCTGTGCTAGTATTAAGTGTACAGCAAAATGATTCAGTTATACATATGTTATATATGTATATACACACATTTCTAATCCTTTTCCATGATAGGTTATTACAAACTACTGTGTATAGTTCCCTGTGCTATAGAGTAGGCCCTTGTTATGTATGTTATATATGGTAGTGTGCATCCGTTAATCCCAAACTCCTGATTTATCCCTCTCCCCACCCTCTCCCCTTTGGTAACCATAATTTTGTTTTCTATGTCTGTGAGTCTCTTTCCGTTTTGTCAATAAGCTCATTTGTATCATTTTTTAGATTCCACATATCAGTAATATCACATGATGGCTGTCTTTCTCGTCTGACTTATTTAGTATGATAATCTCTAGGTCCATCCATGTTGCTGCTAATGACATTATTTGATTCTTTTTTATGGTTGAGTAATAATAATTCCATTGCATATATGTACCACAGCTTCTTTATCCATTCGTCTGTTGGTGGGCATTTAGGTTGCTTCCATGCTGTAGCTGTTATAAATTGTGCTACAAAGAACATAGAGGTACATATATCTTTTTTAGAGTTTTTGTACTTTCTGGATATATGTCCAGGAGGGGGATGGCTGGATCACGCGGTAGCTCTACTTTAAGTTTTTAAAGGAAAGACCATACTATTTTTTATAGAGCATTATGCGCTGTTTTAAAACACCTCTCCCGTGCTAGTTATTATGATAGGGTATTTATACACACAAAAAAAGACTTAGCTATCTCCCCTTTTTAGGCAAGGAAATTGACACGCAGATGAACCGAGACTCAAACTCAGGTCTGCTCGTGCCTTGTTCCTGAACTTGCCTTCCCCAGTGTTTCCCCACCCTCTCCTTAAACTTCTCCCAGGGAAACTCTGGTGCCTCATCTCACTATCTTGACTAGTCTTGATAACTGATTCACTGTCTATGATATTGTTCCACTTATGTTCAGTTCATTCAGACTGATTGCATTTTAATTTATCTATACCCAATAAGTTGATAAAAATGCATGGAAGAATTACCATTTGTGCTAAGTTTATCTATTTATGACTCAATCCCCCAAAGATAGTCACAGAATAAGATGTGAGAGTGGTTTTGTGAGCCAAGTTTCAATGCTTTTGTTTTAAAGATCAACAAAAGGGAAGGTACTGAGAAAAAATAAGAGGTTTACAGCCTGAAAGCTGGGCTGACTCAGTAGTTATTCAGTTTCATTGTACTCTAAAAATAAATAAACTTGTCTTTAGGAGCTTGGCATTTTCCTTGCCTTTTTTTCATTGAAGTTTATTCCTTAAGCTTTAGCTTTTATGTGTTTATTTAGGTTTATTTAGGCGGTTGCAGGGATAATGTCAAAAGACAGCCCTAAGAGTGTTAACTTGGATATTTGTCATTTATGACTATGTATTATTAATAGGAGTTGGTGAATAAATAATGAATAGCAAGATGAACAATGAATATATTCAAATCAACAAAATTGGTTTGAGAAATGGTTGGAGAGTGACTGAGGCTTCAGGTGTCAGCAGTTTGCATCCTTCAGTTTTATCTAGGCAAAAAGATCCTGTGGAAACAGAAACATGTATTAGAACATCTTAAAACATTTCAAGTAAGTTGCCTCTAAAATCTTTCAAAACAGAAACTCACATGGAAACAAAAGTGATCTATGAGTAGCTTCGCTGCTATTCTGTCTCAATTGCTTATTTAGTTTATTTATTCACTGCTTATCTAATTTAGTTTAAAAGAAATTCTTCCATCATGTCTTCTGTTTTAATTTGAAAGATGACAAGTCAAATAAGCTAAAAAATAATTTCTGAGGAAAATTATATTTCTGGTGTCAATGATCTTTTTGAAATTCTTCATTGTTTCTTGTTTGAAAGAAACACAAATGAATGGTTTCCCTCTATTTTACCCAAAAATGATTACTGGCAGGATTGTTCTGAAAAGCATTTTTGGCTTTTTATATTAACTTTTCCTCTAACTTTTATAATGTTTAGGGATTCTCCCCCAAAATTCTGTTGTTTTAATCATATTGATAAAATTACATTACCCCCGAATTTATGAAAACTATGTTAAATATGAATAAAAAGTTCTTATATATGTATTCAGGACTTTTAGACATGTATATTGATTTTTAAAGCTTTTTTCATGAAAATGTCTTAGTCTAATTCCAGTGAAATAACTCTCTTTTACCTGTGAAGTTGCATAGATTTTTCAAATCTAGTTCTAAACATGGAAAGGATATAGATCTGTACCAAAGGTATAAAAAGAAGCATTGCTTAGTTCTCAAGTTACATTAATGTAACACAACATTGTGTTTTCTGTTTGGTCCTATTGTATATATATTTGCATTAATAATGCATGCAGTTATTTGCAAAAAGAATTTTATCTTCTTGGGAAGATATATTTGGTCAGGGACTTTTTTAGAGTGTTTCAGTTTGTACCTGCTCTGGTAAGCAGAAGCCACCCCAGTACTTGGAGGCTTGCCGCTACAGAGTACTGAGCAATTTGACAAAAGCGTCTTGCTGGTTCTTCATAAACAGATATCCTTTTAGAATTCTATCTTAATCCTTTTGATTTTGAAGAGAGAGCAGTGAGTGTCTTGAAGTTCATTGCCCAGGAATTAAACCTGGGTAACCTGCATGAAAACCAAGAGTCCTAGGCATTAAACCACCAGGGGCTAGAGGCTAGAAGCAAAGCGGCCCAGGCTCCTGCCCCTCTTTGAGAACAAGAAAGTTTTAAGGAGGCAAAAACAGTAAAAACAGGTACAAAGTTTATTATGAGGCACAATGCATGGGAGAGCACACAGGAAAACAGCTTATCCAACTCAGACGCAAGGCAGAGATACAAACCCACAGAGAAAGGATATAGGCACCTTTTCTAATGAGGAGGAGCACAGTAAGTCAGAAACTGGCAGAGATACTCACTTGGAGAGGAGTGCAGGTGTCCTGAATGAGAAGCACCGTAAAGGGGTGACATAAATCCCTTATATAGGACAGTTATTCTGGGTCTTTGTTTCAGTTCAGTTCAGTCACTCAGTCGTGTCCGACTCTTTGCAACCCCATGAATCGCAGCACGCCAGGCCTCCCTGTCCATCACCAACTCCCGGAGTTCACTCAGACTCACGTCCATTGAGTCTGTGAGGCCATCCAGCCATCTCATCCTCTGTCGTCCCCTTCTCCTCCTGCCCCCAATCCCTCCCGGCATCAGAGTCTTTTCCAATGAGTCAACTCTTCGCATGAGGTGGCCAAAGTACTGGAGTTTCAACTTTAGCATCATTCCTTCCAAAGAAATCCCAGGGCTGATCTCCTTCAGAATGGATTGGTTGGATCTCCTTGAAGTCCAGGGGACTCTCAAGAGTCTTCTCCAACACCACAGTTCAAAAGCATCAATTCTTCGGTGCTCAGCCTTCTTCACAGTCCAATTCTCACCTCCATACATGACCACAGGAAAAACCATAGCCTTGACTAGACGGACCTTAATGGGCAAAGTAATGTCTCTGCTTTTGAATATGCTATCTAGGTTGGTCATAACTTTCCTTCCAAGGAGTAAGCATCTTTTAATTTCATGGCTGCAATCACCATCTGCAGTCATTTTGCAGCCCCCCAAAATAAAGTCTGACACTGTTTCCACTGTTTCCCCATCTATTTCCCATGAAGTGATGGGACCGGATGCCATGATCTTCATTTTCTGAATGTTAAGCTTTAAGCCAACTTTTTCACTCTCCACTTTCACTTTCATCAAGAGGCTTTTTAGTTCCTCTTCACTTTCTGCCATAAGGGTGGTGTCATCTGCATATCTGAGGTTATTGATATTTCTCCCGGCAATCTTGATTCCAGCTTGTGTTTCTTCCAGTCCAGCGTTTCTCATGATGTATTCTGCATATAAGTTAAATAAGCAGGGTGACAATATACAACATTGACGTACTCCTTTTCCTATTTGAAACCAGCCTGTTGTTCCATGTCCAGTTCTAACTGTTGCTTCCTGACCTGCATACAGATTTCTCAAGAGGCAGGTCAGGTGGTCTGGTATTCCCATCTCTTTCAGAATTTTTGGCCAATTATCTTGTTTCTTTCTTCGTATCTGACTAATCCATGGATCCTCCCCAGGATGCATGTACAACATTTTGCTAAGATAGATCCCCCTGAAGAGGCCTGTGGTGCATGTCCACACTTTTTATAGAGTGAGGATCCCTCCATTTTCAACCCCCAAGAAGCTTTCCTGTGTAAGTATAGACAGGAATGTCTTCCTTGACTTCAGAAGTGGGCAGCTTATCTTTGTTTTAGCAGAGTTCAGCTTTTTACCACTAGCTTTGTCCTTGGAGAGTCTGAGTGAGAACAAAGCTTGAAAAATACCAGGTGTCCTGGCCCTGAAGCCCTCTGCGTCCTACCTCAATTTGAGTTCCTTATAACAAAACACTATAAACTGAATGGCTTATCCACAATAGACACGTATCACTCACAATTCTCGAGGCAGGGAAGTCCAAGATCAAGGCATCAGCAGATTGGGTTTCTGAGGAAGGCCTGCTTCCTGTTTCATAGGTGGCTGTCTTTTCTTATAAGGGTGCTAATCCCATTATTGAGAGCTCTACCGTACAGATCTAATCACCTCCCCAAGGCACAACCTTCTAATACCCCCACATTGGAGACTGGGTTTCAACATATGAATTGGGGTGGGGCATGCATAGACATTCAGTCTATAGCAAACTGAGGTGGTTTTGACTTTTTGACAAAGTGGAGACCCAACTGCAGCACCTATTTTAAAGAGAGGGGTGGGGTGGGTGGAATTTACTCTACCTTCTGAGTAGATGTCTTGGATATTTCCAGCTAAGTTCATCCTAACCTACATTTACTACCATGAGGAATAATATCTTTTCATAGTAAATAAAAATTGATTCTTAATACATTTATTCATGCAGTCAATTTTTGAAAGGCATTTTTCTCTAGGGTACATACGTTTTATAATGATTGAGGAGATTTGTATTTTTCTTTTTTTTCTTCGTGTGGTTGGAAATGAAATCACACCATGTTAATTATGTGTTTAGAAATCATTAAAAATATATAAGCCAAGGGGACTTGTATCCCTATATTCATTATGATCAAATATGTTATAGTTGAAAACAAGTCTAAGATTTAAAAAATAAAGCTACTGGTTAAATTACTGTCAGGAAGAGAAAACTCATTTGGGAAAATGATTTGTATTCTGTGAATTGTGTCAGACCATACAAAATTCTACCAGAAAAGATGACTTGAGAAATTGACGTAGATGTAGAGAACAAACGTATGGACACCAAGGGGGAAAAGGAGACAGTAGGGTGAATTGGGAGATTGGAATCGACACATATCCACTATAGATACATGTACAAAATAGATAATTAATGAGAGCCTCCTGTATAGAAAAGGGAACTCTACTCAGTGCTCTGTGCTCTTTCCTGAATGGGAAGGAAACAAGCAAACAAAAAGAAGGTATTTAGTTACATGTATGGGGGACTCACTTTGGTGTACAGCAGAAACTGACACAACTTTGTAAAGTGACTATACTCCCGTGAAAAAATTTTTTGAAAGAAAAGACTGCTTGAAAATATTGAATTTGAAAACAAAGCTGATCTAAAGAATTTATTGGAGAAATGAACCATTGCTTTCTCTAGTGGAAAAAAAATGCTATGTTTGAATAAATAAGATGCCAACAAAGTGCGCGTACTAGCTTACACCGCTTGTATGATCAGCACAGTATTGAGCTGCTTTGTGCACAAGAGGTCTCCTCGCCGCCCAAGGAGTTATGTTGCTCCTTCTAGGCTGGACCATACCTCCCAACCCCCACAACCTGAGCCAACACCCTGCCTTTCTTTCCCAAACCCAAGCATCTCCTTTGTCCTCATCTAGAATTTTCTGGATAATTTTCCCTTCTCATCCTACCTAATGAGTAGACTCAGACAGATAACTTACACCAGTTTAAGACTCTCCTAAGATGGTTGAGTAGGCATGATTACAAATGAGGCCAGATTGCTAAATGACTGGAAATTACCAAATAATTTTCCAAGGAAAAGAATTGATGACTACTTTAAGTTTTTATTACCACATCTTTGGGATAACTCCTTCCCTCATAGCCCTGAAAGAGTTATGAAGATCATCCTGAATAAGTGGCTATAAATCTCTGATAGCATCTTTATGTGTTTCGCCCCTCTTCTCAGAGTAAGGTAGTTGCCATGGAAATGATAACAAAGGCTAAATTCAGCCAGAAATATTTGCTGTATTATGTGCCACATGGTTCTTTCCTTAGTTCAAAGCCAGAGAGGAGTATTCTGAAGAGTGAGTTACATTCTCAAGATGTGTCATGCCCTCCAGTTGATTGCAAGGGTCATGTGTTGAAATTTTTGCTGTATGTTAGACTGTGTTGTTGTTGTTTAGTGGTTAAGTCGTGTCTGACTCTTTTGTGAGCCACCAAGCTCCCCTGTCCATGGAATTTCCCAGGTAAGAACACTGGAGTGGGTCACCATTCCCTTCTCCAGGGCATCTCCCCAACCCAGGGATCAAATCCACATCTCCTGCATTGCAGGTGGGTTCTTTACTGTCTGAGCCACCATATGGTCCTCTGGTAGCAGCATGCAGGCTTTGTTGCTCTGCAGCATTGGGATCATCCTGGACCAGGGATCAAATCCATGTCCCCTGCACTGGCAGGCAGATTTTTCAACTGCCAGGGAAGCCCCTATCCTGATATTACAGATAAAGAAAGTGAGGCTGTGAGAAGTTAAATAACTTTTCTAAGGGTTACTTAGATAGGAAATTCAAATGGAAACAAGTCCAATATCAGGGTCCCATCTGCTACATAGCCTCCAGTCATCATGGTAAAATATATATCTTTACTTTCCTCATTGTTCAAGTCTCCCTCAGTTTTCCTAGATGGCTTTCACCTTTATGGTTCCATATGAATAGTCTTATCCACAATCCTACATTTTTAAGTAAAGTTTAAAAGTTTTTACTTCTCCAAGATTCCAGTTACATTTTACACAACTTTTATTTCCCAGAAATATGACCAGTTAAGGGCTTCCCTGGTGGTGAAGAATCTGCCTGCCATGCAAGAGACCCAGGTTCAATCCCTGGGTCAGGAAGATCCCCTGGAGAAGGGAATGGCTACCCACTCCAGTATTTTTGCCTGGAGAATCCCATGGACAGAGGAGCCTGGGGTCGCAAAGAGTCAGACACGACTGAGCTACGAACACTTTCACTTTTTCATGACCAGTTATGTAACTTGAGAAATATTTTGTTATAAAACACCTATAATTGCTGAAAAAAATCTAATATAAGGACTTGCTTGGTTGTCCAGCAATTAAGAATCCACCTTCCAGTGCAGGTGATACAGGTTTGATCCTTGGCTGGAGAACTAAAATCCTACATACTACAGGGCAACTAAGCCTATGTGCCACAACTATGGAGCCCACAAGCTCTGGAGCCCATTTTCCACAACTAGAGAGAAGACTGTATGCTTCAGTGAAGGGCCCACATGCCACAACTAAGATCTGAGGGAGCCAAATAAAAAAAATTAATGAATATTAAAAAAAAAACCACCTAGTACAGAGTTGATCTGTAAGTGATATCTGCAAGAATCAAAACTGAGCAGTTAGGATAGGAGTTGTGGGTGAAGCAGTGTTGTGGAGGGGGTGTTGGTATGGCAGAAAAATGTGCTTTCCTAGATTTTAGGAATGTGGATTTAAATGTCCGCAGGATATGAGGACTCTGGACTCATGCAAGAAAGAGTTCGAATCAGTAAGTCTGCATGAGTTCAGGACCATCAAAAAATTATCTTCTTAGTGAAAGTATGAACTGTAAGAATAAAAGCAAAAACAAACTCTAACTAGCACATGGAGTTAGCAAAGAAACTCATCAGCTTGGACTCTGAGCAGAGGAAACTAGTGTCTCCTGAGAATCTGTAAGCTTCTACCAGCTCTGCTCTGGTTTAGGGTTTGCATTTGTACCAGGGGTTCACAGACATTGTCTGTAAAGGCACAGAAAGTGAATCAGCAGCTTTGTTGGCCATGTAGTCTTTGCTGTAGCTCTTCATCTCTGCCCTTGGAGATGGATAGTTGCTGTTGACAATATGTCAACAAATGGGTATGTATGTGTTTCAATAAAACTTTATTTACAAAAGCAGATTTTTGTTGAATGTTGATATACTATCTGCCTGGGCCAAGTATCTGTAAATTGAAAAATTGATATAAATTTGGTCCTGTCTGATGATAGGCTCTACTGGATAGATACACCTAAGGCTCCTAGAAGAAGCAAACATAAAGCTGTACTGAAGGGACAGCTTGTTTGCTCAAGCTGTGAGGGCTTCCCCTGAGGAAGGCGAACACAGATTCCTAAATACAACGCACACAAGGAAACAGCTTACCAAGACTGAGAGTCAGCATGTGCAATGCCTACAAGGGTTCAGTTTCCTAAGACCACCAGCTAACACAGAACTATTATTAAATAGAGACTGCGTGACTCAGACAGTAAAGAATCTGCCTGCAATGCAGGAGATCCAGGTTCTATCCCTGGATCGGGAAGATACCCTAGAGAAGGGCAACCAACCCACTCCAGTATTCTTGCTTGGAGAATTCCAAGACAGAGGAGCCTGGCACCACATTCCATGGGGGTGCAACGAGTCAGACACAACAGAGCAACTAACACTTTCACTTTTTCACGCAATAGATATAATGTGATTAAAGGCATAAAAGAAAGACTCTAAAATATGAAAAAAATAGAGACTTGCCTGGAAGTCCAGCGCTTCCAGTGCAGGGGTTGTGGGTTCAATCTCTAGTCGGGGAATGAAGATCCTACATTTGTGGCCAGAATGAGTAAATAAATAAAATGAAATGTGAGAAAATAATGAGTTTATGAAAAAGCAACACACAGATTTCAAAGAAATAATCAAATACAGCCTCTATAAACATAAAAAACAAAAGTAATTAAATTGAAATACCAATAGAAAATTTAAAGAGCAGAAGTAAAACTAGGTGAACTGTAAATTACGTTTAAGGAAATTATTTGCACTCCAATGTGGAGAGATGAAGAGACATAGATTGGAGTAGAGAGAAAAATAATAAGGCCTAACTCACTACTACCCTTATGAAATGTTCATATCTCTTACAAGAGAGAATCAAGAGAATGGGATGCATGGAATTTTAAAGAGATAACATCTGAAAAACTTTTAGAATTCTTAAAGACACAATCCTCAGATTCATGATTCACAGTGAGTCCTAAGCACTATAAGTAAAAATATATTTTAGTGAAGTTTCAGAATAAAAACAAAGAGAAGAGTTTAATTATTTTCATTGAATTATAGTTGATTTGCAATGTTGTACCAGTCTCTGCCATACAGCAAAGTGATTCAATTAAACATGTATATAATTTCTTAAAAAAATATTTTCCATTATGGTTTATCACAGGATACTGAATATAGTTTTCTGTGCTATACAGTAGGACCTTGTTTATCCATTCTAAATGTAACAGTTTGCATTTACCAAACCTAATCTCTCATTCCATCCGTCTCTCTCCTCACTGCCCCTTGGCAACCACATATCTGTTCTCTATATCTGTGAGTCTGTTTCTGTCTCAGAGATAGGTTCATTTGTGCCATATTTTGGATTCCACACGTAAGTGATATCATATGATTTCACCTTTCTCTGTCTGACTTACTTCACTTTGTATGATAATCTCTAGTTGTATCCATGCTGCTGCAAATGGCATTATTTCATTCTTTTTTATGGCTGAATAATATTCCATTGTATATATGCACCACATTTTCTTTATCAACTCATCCAAGGGACTCTCAAGAGTCTTCTCCAACACCACACTTCAAAAGCATCAATTCTTTGGCACTCAGCTTTCTTTATGGTCCAACTCTCACATCCATACATGACTACTGAGAAAACCATAGCTTTAACTATATGGCCCTTTGTTAGCAAAGTAATGTCTCTGCATTTTAATATGCTGTCTAGATTTGTCATAGCTTTTCTTCCAGGGAGCAACTGTCTTTTAATTTCATGACTGCAGTCACCATCTACAGTGATTTTGGAGCCCCCCAAAATTAAGTCTGCCACTGTTTCCATTGTTTCCTCATCTATTGGCCTTGAAGTGATGGGACTGGATGCCATGACCTTCGTTATTTGAATGGTGTATTTTGAGCCAGCTTTTTCACTCTCCTCTTGAACTTTCATCAAGAGGATCTTTAGTTCCTCTTTGCTTTCTGCCATAAGAGTGGTGTCATCTGCGTATCTGAGGTTATTGATATTTCTCCCAGCAATCTTGATTCCAGCTTTTGCTTCATCCAGCCTGGGATTTTGCACGAGGTATTCCACATATAAATTAAATAAGCAGGGTGAAAATATACAGCCTTGATGTACTCCTTTCCCAATTTGGACCCAGTCTGTTGTTCCATGTCTGGTTCTAAGAGTTGCTTCTTGATCTGCATACAGATTTTTCAGAAGGCAGGTAAAAGGGTCTGGTATTGCCATCTCTTTAAGAATTTTCCACAGTTTGCTGTGACTCACGGTCAAAGGATTTAGCGTAGTCAATGAAATAGAAGTAGATATTTTTCTGAAATTCACTTGCTTTTTCTATGATCCAACAGATATTGGCAATTTGATCTCGGATTCCTCTGCCTTTTCTAAATCCAGCTTGAACATCTGGAAGTTCTTGGTTCACGTACTGTTAAAGCCTAGCTTGGAGGATTTTGAGCAATACTTTGCTAGCATGAAAAATGAGAGCAATTGTGCAGTAGTTTGAACATTCTTTGGCACTGCCTTTCTTTGGGATTGGAATGAAAACTGTCCTGTGGTCACTGCTGAGTTTTCCAAATTTGCTGGCATATTGAGTGTAGCACTTTCACAGCATTGTCTTGTAGGATTTGAAATAGCTTAGCTAGAATTCCATTACTTCTACTATCTTTGTTCACATTGATGCTTCCTAAGGCCCACTTGGCTTCACACCTCAGGATGTCTGACTCTGGGTGAGTGATCACACCATCATGGTTATCTGGTTCATTAAGATCTTTTTTATATAGTTCTGTGTCTTCTTGCCACCTCTTCTTAGTATTGTCTGCTTCTGTTAGGTCCATACCATTTCTGTCCTTTATTGTGCCCATCTTTGCATAAAATGTTCCCTTGGTATCTCTAAATTTCTTGAAGAGATCTCTTGTCTTTCCTGTTCTATTGTTTTCTTCTATTTCTCTGCATTGATCACTTAGGAAGGCTTTCTTATCTCTCCTTACTATTTGGAACTCTGCATTCAGATGGATAGATCTTTCCTTTTCTCCTTTGCTTCTCAGTTATTTGTAGGCCTCCTTAGACAACCATGTTGCCTTTTTACATTTCTTCTTCCTGGGTGTGGTTTTGATCACTGCCTCTTTTATAATGTTGCAAACCTCAGTCCATAGTTCTTCAGTACCATCACTGGTTTACAGATACCTAAGATCATGGTCCCATCACTTCATGGGAAATAGATGGGGAAACAGTGGAAACAGTGTCAGATTTTATTTTGGGGGGCTCCAAAATCACTGCAGATGGTGATTGCAGCCATGAAGTTAAAAGACGCTTACTCCTTGGAAGGAAAGTTATGACCAACTTAGATAGCATATTCAAAAGCAGAGATATTACTTTGCCAACAAAGGTCCATCTAGTCAAGGCTATGGTTTTTCCAGTGGTCATGTATGGATGTGAGAGTTGGACTATAAAGAAAGCTGAGCACCGAAGAATTGATGGTTTTGAACTGTGGTGTTGGAGAAGACTCTTGAGAGTCCCTTGGACTGCAAAGAGATCCAACCAATCCATTCTAAAGGAGATCAGTCCTGGGTGTTCATTGGAAGGACTGATGCTGAAGCTGAAACTCCAATACTTTGGCCACCTCATTCAAAGAGTTGACTCATTGGAAAAGACTCTGATGCTGGGAGGGATTGGGGGCAGGAGGAGAAGGGGACGACAGAGGATGAGATGGCTGGATGGCATCACCAACTCGATGGACATGAGTTTGAGTGAACTCCGGGAGTTGGTGATGGACAGGGAGGCCTGGTGTGCTGCAATTCATGGGGTCGCAAAGAATCGGACATGACTGAGCGACTGAACTGAACTGAACATTAAAACTTGGGTTGCCCAAGGGAAACCTCAATTCTCACATTCAATCTGTATCTTCAGATTATTACATTTATTCAAAATATTAAATTGTTCTTATGAGTTCACTTAATTCTCATGTTCTTTCTTTCTATTCCTGAAAAAGTCAACAGCCTCCATATTGACCTTCCTGATCCCAATCTCCATCTCTTCCGTTCCAGTCTGAAGACAATCACCAGGTTATTAACACTTTCTTCTTGATAGTCACCTTCCTTGCATTTTCACTTTTTATAAGTAAAAGTCCAGCTTTATCACATTGGCACAGAAGGTCCCATATACCAGGCCTGTAGTTTGAACTCACTCTATCAATCTCATAACTACTGCCCCTAGCTACTTCTCACATCTTATTCTGGGCCATTCTGGTTTGCCTTCCTTACCTATATTTTTGTTTCATGTCTTGTGTCTCATTTCCTGAGAACTTTGTTTGGTTCTTACCAAGACTAAGGTGTTGTTAACTGTATGAGCCCTTGTCAGTAACATATTTAATATTGTAAGAAGGGCTTTTAGGGATTCAGTGAGTGTGTGTGTGTTCTTCATATCTTTACCTAAATAGAAAGCCTGAACAGGAGGGATGGCTCTAACACAGAGGACTTCAGAAAAATGGGCAGAACCAGGGTGTCCTGGGAAAGAGGGAGCCCTGTGGTCCCTCAGATTGCATTATTAGAGGCTGAGATGGTTGTCCTGGGTTTCATGTCTCAGTTTCCCAACTAGACTAAAGTTTGTTGATGATTAAACACAAAATCAATAACATCCTCCACCGGGTTTGCATCTTCTTTCCCTTTCTCTATATCCAGTCCTGGATTCATAGAAGGTGCTTAATACATACTGGCTGGATTAGGAAACAGGCAGCGTTTTTGAGTATTTGTACCACAACTCAATGACTCTTCCTCTTGAACTGGAGAGCATCCTTTCGGATCCACCTCTTCAGGGGTAATGATGCAAGACCTTTGGGCAGACTTGCTCGTCCTTCATTCTCTCCCATGCTGGTCCTTCCTAGAACATAGTACAAGCGCTCAGTCGTGTCTGACTCTTTGTGATGCTATATAAGGACTGTAGCCCGCCAGGCTCCTCTGTCCATGGGATTTTCCCAGCAAGAACCCTGGAGTGGGTTGCCATTTCCTCCTCCGGGGGATCTTCCCAATCAAAGGACCAAACCCGCATCTCCTGCATTACGGAAGGATTCTTTAGTGCTGAGTCACCTGGAAAGTCCCTCCTAGAACATGTTTCCTTCTAATAAAAATTAAATCCTAGCTCTGGCCTCTTCCTCTTTCCCTTGAGATGCTTTTGAAATTAAGCAATGGCAGAGGTCTTTAGGAAATGTGGATTTATGTTTTTAATTTAATTTCTACCAAACCTGGATATACTGTTTTGCAATATCAACATTTTCCCACCCCCTATAGGAGCTCATTTGTTTCAATGTGAACATGATATGTACGCTAGTTTCTTCGGTTGTGTTTATTCCCCACCAAGCAAACACCTGAAATGCTCAACACCACTTGACTAATGATTTCAATTTTGTCTCCATCTTGCTATTTTCTGACATTACCAAGGGGAGTTTCCACCTGCCTCTCACAATCTCCTGAAAGGCTTGGGGACTACAATAGCAGAAACTGTGTGTTTAAGGCCACAGGGAATAAAGCATGTCATATTTTAAGCTCTAATGCTCTAAAGGGAGGACATGGCTACTGCCTCTTGCAAAACTCCAGCAAAGAGGTGGTATTCTTTTTTTTTTTTTTTTTTTTGGTAACAACAATTAATCATGACAGAAGGACTCAGATAGGGGAGAGGACAGATGGTTCTTGTTACAACCTGCCCCTAACCTGCATTACCATGCCCAGCCATAAATAGAATGTTCGTACCAAAATCATGACAGGAAAAGAATCATGAGAGATAAAAATCAACAATATGTTGTGCTATCAAGTGATTTAAAGCCATGATGTAATGATGAGTACATGTATAATACAGCAAATACAGTAGAGTCAGGAAAACTTTGGGCATAACAAACATCAATTTTCATCAAGTATTTGATTCAAAAGTAGTATAGAGGACTTCCCTAGTGATTCAATGGTTAAGAATCCACCTACCAAAGCAGGGGACACAGGTTCGATCCTAGTTGGGGAAGATACCATATGCCACGGGGCAACTAAGCCTGTGTTTGGCAAATACTGAAGCTTGCCCACTCCAGAGCCCGTGCTCTACAACAAGAGAAGCCACTGCAATGAGAAGCACCACGCCACAGCTGGAGAGTAATCTCTGCTCATTTTCTTAACTAGAGAAAACCTGTGTGCAGCCACAAAGATCCAGCACAACCAAAAATAAATAAATTTGTAATATAGACACTGACAAGTGATAAGATGTAAATATGTTTTAAGTTGTTTTTTAAGATTTACCTAGTAGTCCTATCATATTGTCTGGAGAATCTTGACAATCCCACCCCAAACTTAAGTTTAAAAAAATTTTAATAGTTCACTAAGCTTTGAGCTCCATGGAGTAAGTTTTTCTGAATGGGGATTAAGTTTTAATGCCTTGCTGTCGTTGTTTAGTCACTAAGTCATGTCCGACCTTGGTGACCCCCTGGACTGTAGCCTGCAGGCTGCTCTGTCCATGGGATTTCACAGGCAAGAATACTGAAGTGGGTTGCCATTTACTTCTCCAGGGGATCTTCCCTACTGGGATATCAAACTCATGTCACCTGCATCGGCAGGCAGATTCTTTACTACTGAGCCACCTGGGAAGTCCAAGTTTTAATGCCTGGATGCTTTCAAATGTAAAGTTACACATATACTTTGGAAGAACCTTAAATTATTAATATCAACCATGTGATAGATGTGTGAACATTTTGCTGACTTTGTAGACATTTCTCAGCTTTTTCATATATAAATCAGGTAAAATTGTCCTCAGTATGGCTGTATGAAATGTAATACAATATATAGGGAAGGACGCTCTAAAATGGAGGCGGGCTTCATATCATTTAAACGTGTCCATCCCTGTGTCATCAGGGTATCCAGTGTCCTGAAAGATAGGAGTGATCGGTCTGTGTCAGAGCTCACGTGTATGTGGCAGTTACTCATCTCTATGAATGTTTCAGAGAGGAGAGGGATGCCAAAGGAGGATTCACTTCCTAAGAACTCTGGATGACAAGCTGGAACCACTCACTGTGGACCGAGGCCAGGCCTCCATGGTCAGCACTGATCCTGAGCACGGCTGGCAAGAAAGAACGACCAAAACGACTTCATCTGTTGCCCTGTGGATCGGTTCCAAGGAACACTTTTGTCTCTGGATGATCCAAGCATGGCCTGATAGGCTGAGAATGCAATAATTGATATAAAATCACTGCAGATGGTGACTGCAGCCATGAAATTAAAAGACACTTACTCTTTGGAAGAAAAGTTATGACCAACCTAGATAGCATATTCAAAAGCAGAGACATTACTTTCCCAACAAAGGTCCATATAGTCAAGGCTATGGTTTTTCCTGTGCTCATGTATGGATGTGAGAGTTGGACTGTGAAGGCTGAGCGCCGAAGAATTGATGCTTTTGAACTGTGGTGTTGGAGAAGACTCTTGAGAGTCCTGTGGACTGCAAGGAGATCCAACCAGTCCATTCTGAAGGAGATCAGCCCTGGGATTGCTTTGGAAGGAATGATGCTAAAGCTGAAGCTCCAGTACTTTGGCTACCTCAAGCGAAGAGTTGACTCATTGGAAAAGACTCTGATGCTGGGAGGGATTGGGGCCAGGAGGAGAAGGGGACGACAGAGGATGAGATGGCTGGATGGCATCACCAACTCGATGGACGTGAGTCTGAGTGAACTCCAGGAGTTGGTGATGGACAGGGAGGCCTGGAGTGCTGCGATTCACGGGGTCGCAAAGAGTTGAACACGACTGAGCGACTGAACTGAACTGAACTGAACTAGCTAACTACTTTTCATGCTAATGTTTTGAGGAGAAAAAAAAAAGATAATCTTTTGAGGTTTATTTATTTTAATGTATGAGTTATTTCTGGCTTTGGTTGTTGCTGGAATACTGTAAACGGGGTTGTGTTTCGTTGTGTCATCAAGGAATCTCGTGAGGAGGCTGGTAGGACAGTTCTGCGGTTTCTGGCACCTCAGTTCAGGTCGCCCAGGGTGACCTTTCCCTTGAGGTTCCGTGGAGGACCAAAGAACCAGGGGAGTGGAGTAGCCTGGGATGTGTAGATGCTATTTTGTGCCCACAATGAAGGAGATTCCAAACGCTTGGCACTTCCCATGATTGACAAGCAACACAGCTATTTCTGTAAACTCAACCAAACGCAATGCATCAGTGACACGCTTATTGTGAATGAAACTGAAGGAAAGCCCTGGCATCAGCCCTTCCCAGGCCCTGAAAACAAACATTGAACATCGCCAAAATATCAATCAGTACCCTTCCTGTTAACACTGGCTACCTGAGAATGCTTTCTTCTTTTGTCATCACAAGGGAAAGAACTCGTCTTCTCCTACTTCTTCTTAAATTTGGCCGCACCAAGAGGCATGCAGGTTAGTACCCTAACTCAGGATGGAACACGTGCCCTTGCATTGAAGGTGCCATGTCCCAACCACTGGACCGCCAGGGAAGTCCCAGGAATTCTTCTTCTTTGGTGGCCCAGAAGGAGAAGAAGCTGCTTGCCAAACTGTGAGATCGTGATAGAGGCAGTTTGGGAAATGGAGATGTTCCAGCACCTGGTGGCTGGTTGGAATGTCTCTACTTAACCCCCAGGAATCAGTAGGGGAGTAGAGTTCTTTAGTGTAGCTCCATGGGGGCTAGTAGTTCTCCAAGGTCTGCTGGAGATCTAAACAGCATATTCAACCTTAACATGTTCTTCTAAGCTCCAAGCGAATTCACAGTTATCTCCCTCAAAAGTAAAACCAGCAGTTGGTGGGTTGAGAACAACTGGATTTGGATGTTTCCCTAGCCCATCCTCTCCTTGGGGAATATTTTTCCAATGTTCCCCCACCCTTCTTTGTAGTTATTTCTTTTTTTATTTTAATGTGGGCCATTTTTAAAGTCTGTATTGAATTTGTTACAGTATTGCTGCTGTTTTATGTCTTGGTTTGTTCAGCATGAGGCATGTGGGGTCTTATCTTCCTAACCCCGGATCAAACCCACATCCTCTGCCCTGGAAGGTGAAGTTGTAGCCACTGGACCACCCAGGGAAGTCCCTGTATTTATTTCTTGATCTTGTCTTTCCTGTTATGGTGTTTTAATGATACTCATTATTAATATTATAAACTCAGAGTCCTAACTTCTCTGAGAATCGCTTTATCAGTAATGATCTAAAAGTACACTTAGAATTTTAGTGAAAAGATGTGCTTTGATAGTGACAACAACAAAAATAGAGAGTTGTATTGGCTTACTACTTCTAAATGTAGGAAGATAAACTATTATTAATAGCTGCACACCATTTCCTATCTTTTCAAGGCCTTTGTTAGCCTCACAATGGTGCTGCCAGGGAAACACTATTAATACAGAGCAAAAGGAGAGAGGGTGGGGGACACTTTTATAATGGAGCACATGCCCCATTTGCCTTTTGTGCTGCGTTTGTACTTTTCCTGAAGCCATACAATGTAATACCTACAGAGGGAAGCAACTGTGTTTAGGAAAAATACATTTTCTTCTATTATTCAACTTAACAATCATTCAGGCTCTCTCAACCAAAAAACAAATAAGGAAAATTCCACAATGAGCATTAGAACCAAAATATCATTGTTAGTCATTGATACCCAACCATACTTGCTAGTTTAAAAATGAGAGAAGAAAGGGGCTTCCCTTGTGGCTCAATGGTAAAGAATCCACCTGCCAATGTAGGAGACCTGGGTTTGATCCCTGATCCGGGAAGATCCCACATGCCTCGGAGCAGCTAAGCTCATTCGCCACAAGTATTAAGCCTTTGCTCTAGAGCCCGGGAGCTGTAACTACTGAGCCCACATGCCCTAGAGCCAGTGCTCTGCAACAAGAGAAGCCACTGCAATGAGAAACCCATGCACCACAATGAAGAGTAACCCCTTCTTTCCACAACTAGAGAAAAGCCTGCACAGCAACTAAGACCCAGCACAGCCAAAAACAAACAAATAAATAAAATTATTTTTTTAAAAAGCTAGAAGAAAGAAAAGCTCTCCTCTCTTTGCACACCATATTGACAAACGTTGACTCCCAAGCCAATCATTTTCCTCTCTGGGAAGCAATCTGGACTAGGAACCTGTCCAAAATATGCCCTAGAGTGTATTGAATTTCAGGAGAGGCTTTCTGAAGGCTCTTGGTAATAAAAAGTTCCACCGATTCTGACACATATATCGATGGATCAGAACTTTTCTAGTGCATTCCTTGCCAGCATCACTGAATTCTTCAAAACAACCAGATTCAAATATTAGAAACATATCAGGTCGCCAAGTTCTGCCATTGTTTTAATCAGTACCTTGATAAAAAATTGCATGTAGCAGGACCTCCAACTAGTTCAAGCAAAATGAAAATACAATATGTTAGTTCACAGAAAAGGTGAAGGCAATTATAAGAGAGGTGAAGGCAATTGGAGGGAACAGGGGCTCAGGGTTTGGAACTGGACACACTGACCCCAGGAGCCATCTGTCTCTCATCCTGAGTTGTCTCTGCTGCACCCTGGTCTACAGAGGCTCTACTTGAGATGAGGGAAAGATGGTCAGAGAGCCCTGGGGTTACAGTCATCAGATCTGGGTCTGAGAAGAGGGAAACCTTGACCCCTAATGTGCAAAGATCTGGTTGAAGAATCCCTACGGTCTGGCTTAGGGGCAAGGTATTCATACAGCTGGCCCTTCATGGCCCTGGGGTGGTGGTTGCAGACAGGCAGTGGAAAAAGGGCATATATTTTAAGACGTCCACAGAAGAAAACTAACCAGAAGAACGAGGATATTCAAGCTGGGAGGCAGGTGACAATATTGCCTACACAATCCATTCTATCATTTCTATTAAGGATTTATATCAATAAAGGATAAGGACAAGAAACAAGAAATGCTCTTGTTGGGTAATGTGAAGAGCCCTTAATAAAAAGACTATTTACAAATGTGTGACGAGGGTGCAGGAGGACATAGCAATGTGCCTCCCTGCGATGGTACTAGCAAAGGTCTTGCCAGTCTTCAGTTTGGACAAGGCATGAGGTCCAATGCTCCGTGCAGTGACCACACTGGGGTGTGTTCCCAGGAATAGATACTCCACACCCTTGTCCCCTGCCTCTCATCTCCTGCCAATACACCCTGTTGGCTGAACCTATTGAGAGGGCAATGACTAAGGGAGCCTGCAGATGTCATCCTGACAGGTCAGCCTGCCGCACAGAGGCCAGAGTCAGAAGGACTGACGATGTGGACCGACAGAACAGATGTTCAGCACAGCCTTACACATATATACAGACAGACAGGCACACATACACACACATTTACATTTTTTTAATTTTATATTGGGGCTTCCCAGGTGGCACTAGTGATAAAGAGATGCTGCTGCTGCTAAGTCGCTTCAGTCGTGTCCGACTCTGTGCAACTCCATAGATGGCTGCCCACCAGGCTCCCCCGTCCCTGGGATTCTCCAGGCAAGAACACTGGAGTGGGTTGCCATTTCCTTCTCCAATGCATGAAAGTGAAAAGTGAAAGTGAAGTCGCTCAGTCGTGTCTGACCCTCAGCGACCCCATAGACTGCAGCCTTCCAGGCTCCTCCGTCCACGGGATTTTCCAGGCAAGAGTACTGGAGTGGGGTGCCATTGCCTTCTCCGAAAGAGATGCCAGTCTGCGGGAAATGTAAGAGATTCTAGTTCAATCCCTGGGTCGGGAAGATCCTCTGGAGAAGGGAAAGGCAACCCACTCCAGTATTCTTGCCTGGAGAATTACATGGGCAGAGAAACCTGGTGGGCTACAGTTCATGGGGTCGGAAAGAGTTGGACACGACTGAGGAACTAACACACACACATTAGTTTCAGATGTACATCAGAGTGATTTACTTATACATTTACTGAATCTGTTTCAGACTCTTTTCCCTTACAGGTCATTACAGAATATCGGGTAGAGTTCCCTGTGCTGATTACACATAAACACATTTAGCATAAAAGTAACAACAATGCAATTGAATATTCAATAAATATTATTCTACACTGTGTGTGTGCATAAGTCGCTTCAGTCATGTCTGACTCTTTGATATCCCATGGACTGTAGCCCACCAGGCTTCTCTGTCTAAGGGATTCTCTAGGCAAGAATACGGGAGTGGATGGCCATTCCCTCCTCCAGGGGATCTTCCCAACCCAGGGATTGAACCTGAGTCTCTTATGTCTCCTGCATTGGCAGGCCGGTTCTTTACCACTAGCACCACCTGGGAAGCCCTTATTCTACATTACATATTATGTATTGGGCTAGCCAGAAAGTTCGTTCAGTTTCTTTCTGTAAGGTGGTTTGGGAAAACCTGAACGAATATAATTCCTAGAAGAAATCCAAAGGAATGGTGTGTCATAATGAAAGCTTTTGGAGGCAGCCTAACTTGGATTTGAATCCCATGCTCTAATCTCAGTCACCTCACCTCGGTACACACCTACCATGAGTAGACCAAAGAACATATATTTGCATAAGCGAGGAAAGGAGGGGTCAGATGAATCGGAAGATTTGAATTGACATATATACACTACTGATACTGTGTACAAAATAGACAACTAATGAGAATCTATTGTATTGCACAGGGAGCCCTACTCAGTGCTCTGTGGTGACCTAAATGGGAAGGAAATCCAAAACAGAGAGAATGTATGTATACATGTAGCTGAATCACTGCTGCACAGCAGGATCTAACACAACACTGTAAAGCTGCTATACTCCAATACATTTTTTAAAAAGCAATTATATCTACAGACAGGATGAATCACAGACCAATGTTCTGTAACTTCTACTATATAAAAAACACCAACATTCGAATGATTAGCTCCAGTTAAAATAGTGATGCCATGACTATCAAGCAGAATATAATTTGACTTATGTTTTTGAAAGTTCATTAGTATTTTATAGTGAGTGTTTTGGGCTTTTGATTATGTTCATTCACAGACATTGGATAAAGCTAAAAATTCTGTTTAACTCTGGGTAGCAGGATAAAGAACTCTGCTGAGTGGGACTAATTTTTTTTCTGTAGTCTACCATTTTTGTCACTAACTACGCCTTTAGATGGGCTCAATAAAGGACAGAGATGGTATGGACCTAACAGAAGCAGAAGATATTAAGAAGAGGTGGCAAGAATACACAGAAATGTACAAAAAAAAAAGAGCTTCATGACGAAGATAATCACGATGGTGTGATCACTCACCTAGAGCCAGACATTCTGGAATGTGAAGTCAAGTGGGCCTTAGAAAGCATCACTACGAACAAAGCTAGTGGAGGTGATGGAATTCCAGTTGAGCTATTTCTAATCCTGAAAGATGATGCTGTGAAAGTGCTGCACTCAATATGCCAGCAAATTTGGAAAACTCAGCAGTGGCCACAGGACTGGAAAAGGTCAGTTTTCATTCCAATCCCAAAGAAAGGCAATGCCAAAGAATGCTCAAACAACTGCACAATTGCACTCATCTCACATGCTGGTAAAGTAATGCTCAAAATTCTCCAAGCCAGGCTTCACCAGTATGTGACCTGTGAACTTCCTGATGTTCAAGCTGGTTTTAGAAAAGGCAGAGACACCAGAGATCAAATTGCCAACATCCGCTGGGTCATGGAAAAAGCAAGAGAGTTCCAGAAAAACATCTAATTCTGCTTTATTGACTATGCCAAAGCCTTTGACTGTGTGGATCACAATAAACTGTGGAAAATTCTGAAAGGGATGGGAATACCAGACCACCTGACCTGCCTCTTGAGAAATCTGTATGCAGGTCAGGAAGCAACAGTGAGAACTGGACATGGAACAGCAGACTGATTCCAAATAGGAAAAGGAGTATGTCAAGTGGATTTTATATTTACTAGAAGGCTGGATATTGTCACCTTGCTTATTTAACTCATATGCAGAGTACATTATGAGAAACGCTGGACTGGAAGAAACACAAGCTGGAATCAAGATTGCCGGGAGAAATATCAATAGCCTCAGATATGCAGATGACACCACCCTTATGGCAGAAAGTGAAGAGGAACTAAAAAGCCTCTTGATGAAAGTGAAAGAGGAGGGTGAAAAGGTTGACTTAAATCTCAACATTCAGAAAACGAAGATCATGGCACCTGGTCCCATCATTTCATGGGAAATAGATGGGGAAACAGTGGAAACAGTGTCAGACTCTATTTTGGGGGGCTCCAAAATCACTGCAGATGGTGACTGCAGCCATGAAATTAAAAGATGCTTACTCCTTGGAAGAAAAGTTATGACCAACCTAGATAGCATATTCAAAAGCAGAGATATTACTTTGCCAACAAAGGTCCATCTAGTCAAGGCTATGGTTTTTCCAGTGGTCATGTATGGATGTGAACGTTGGACTGTGAAGAAAGCTGAGCACTGAAGAATTGATGCTTTTGAATTCTGGTATTGGAGAAGACTTTTGAGAGTCCCTTGGACTGCAAGGAGATCCAACCAGTCCATCCTAAAGGACATCAGTCCTGGGTGTTCATTGGAAGGACTGAGGCTGAAACTCCAGGACTTTGGCCACCTCATGAGAAGAGTTGACTCATTGGAAAAGACCCTGATGCTGGGAGGGGTTGGGGGCAGGAGGAGAAGGGGACGACAGAGGATGAGATGGCTGGATGGCATCACTGATTCAGTGGACGTGAGTCTGAGTGAACTCTGGGAGTTGGTGATGGACAGGGAGGCCTGGCGTGCTGTGATTCATGGGGTGGCAAAGAGTCGGACACGACTGAGCGACTGAACTGAACTGAACTGAGGCCTCTAAGCCAATAGGTGGCTTCTAGTTTCTTTGATGGTACCATAGGAAGATAATAGTGATGTTAACATCTGTGAGTACTATGTACTGTGTGCTTCACACATGTTAATTAAGACTAAAACTATGACTTAGATACTATTATACCCATTTTACAGGCGAATAACCTGTAGCTCAGAGAGGGTGATTAAAACAAAGTGACATTTACAGCCACTATGGAGAACAGTATGGAGGTTCCTCATAAAACTAAAAATAGAATTGTTGTATAATCATGCAGTCCCATTCCTGGGAATATATCCTGAAAAAAAAAAAAACTCTAATTCTAAAAGATATATGCACATGTATGTATATATAAGAGAACACTACTCAACCATAAGAAAAGAATGAAATAATGCCATTTGGAGCAACATGGATATAACTAGAGATTATCATAATAAGTGAAGCAAGTCAGAAAGAGAAAGACAAATATCATATGATATCACTTATATGTGGAACCTAAAATATGAAAATATCAATGTATCTGTGAAACAGAAACAGACAGACATAGAGAACAAACTTGTAGTTGCCAAGAGGGAGGGGGTGAGAGAGGGATGGAGTGGCAGTTTGGGATTAGCAGATTCAAACTATTACATATAGGATGGATAAATGACAAGGTCATACTGTACAGCAGAGGGAACTATAATCAATGTCCTGTGATAAACCACAATGGGAAAACTATGAAAAAGAATATATATATATCTAAATGTAACTGAGTCACTTTTCTGTACAGCAGAAATTAACAAAATATTGTAAATCAACTATATTTCAGTTAAAAAAAAATAAAAACAAGATTCAGTGCAGTACAGTTCAGTCGCTCAGTCGTGTCCAAATCTATGTGACCCCATGAACCGCAGCACTCCAGGCCTCCCTGTCCATCACCAACTCCCAGAGTTTACCCAAACTCATGTCCATTGAGTTGGTGATGCCATCCAGCCATCTCATCCTCTGCCATCCCCTTCTCCTCCCACCCTCAATCTTTCCCAGCATCAGGGTCTTTTCAAATGAGTCAGCTTTTCGTATCAGGTGGCCCAAGTATTGGAGTTTCAGCCTCAGCATCAGTCCTTCCAACAGGAGTCCTGATCTCCTTTAGGATGGACTGGTTGGATCTCCTTGCAGTCCAAGGGACTCTCAAGAGTCTTATCCAACACCACAGTTCAAAAGCATCAATTCTTCAGTGCAAAGCTTTCTTTATAGTCCAACTCTCACATCCATACATGACTACTGGTAAAATCATAGCCTTGACTAGACGGACTTTTGTGGACAAAGTAATGTCTCTGCTTTTGAATATGCTGTCTAAGTTGGTTATAACGTTCCTTCCAAGGAGTAAGCATCTTTTAATTTCATGGCTGCAATCACCATCTGCAGTGATTTTGGAGCCCAAAAAGATAAACTCTGACACTGTTTCCCCAGCTATTTCCCATGAAGTGATGGGACCAGATGCCATGATCTTAGTCTTCTGAATGTTGAGCTTTAAGCCAACATTTTCCCTCTCCTCTTTCACTTTCATCAATAGGCTCTTTAGTTCCTCTTCACTTTCTGCCATAAGGGTGGTGTCATCTGCATATCTGAGGTTATTGATATTTCTCCCGGCAATCTTGATTCCAGCTTGTGCTTCTTCCAGCCCAGCGTTTCTCGTGATGTACTTTGCATAGAAGTTAAATGAGCAGGGTGACAATATACAGCCTTGACATACTCCTTTTCCTATTTGGAACCAGTCTGTTGTTCCATGTCCAGTTCTAACTGTTGCTTCCTGACCTGCATACAGGTTTCTCAAGATTACACTTCTAGTAAATATAAAATCCACTTTCAAATTCTGGTTCCAATTCTTTCCCTGATGGCTGTAGAATACTGACTTCCAGTTGATTGTTCTTCTGACCTATTACTTTAATTCTGAGTGAATATGCTTATGTTATTAGTATACAGGATACAGCAACCTATAGTTGATTTCACATTATTTTTGTAGCTGTTCTTATTTCTATTAGTTGAAATACACATATAATGCCACTAGAATATTTACAGAATAATTATTATATTAAGAAAGAAAGTTCCGTATTAAAAAAATTTTTTTTCATCCACAAATTGAATATACCTCATTTAAAACAAAAAAGTGGGATTAAATCCAGATATTCATTTTTTAGATAAATATGTTTTAAAGATAACATATATATAAATGATAATAATAAACAGTTTTTATTTTCATGAGTTTTTCTCTTAGGATCGAGTTTTGGTAGGGGAGGGTTCTTTGTTTTTAACCCGAGGTTTGAGGTTAATAATAGTTTTTATAAATTAATCACATTATTTAATAAGTTAAATGCTACTTTAACCCAGCTGTACTAGGAATGTATAAATGAAGTTTTCTTTTACAGTTTTAAAATTTGTCAAAAAATAATTTCCTTCATTAAACCAGACTTCATTATGCTCAGAGGGCCCAAGTTCACTGCATGAGTCACTTAGACTTTATATTCAAGCAAGATGTGACGAGATCTTTAATTACCTAGACAAGGCCTCTTAAGTAACAGAACAGTGGTTATTAACATCTGGGAGAAAAAAATAAAAGCAGAAAAAAAGAAAAAAAACCCAAAGCCCAGAGGCTCCAATTTAACAGAACAGAGCATCATCCTCTCAAATGCACTCTTGAAACTGAGATGTGCAAACTTCTATGTGGTAGCAAGCAAGTGGTACTTTGATTTTATTGTTCATTTTGTCAGAGGGGATGTGATCAGGAATCTCAGGTCCATAGGTAAATGACAAAGCAAGAAATTCAAGGTAGCTCAAAATATTTTCTTAAATATGAACTGAAGCAGAGGCCTGGTGAGACAGATCTTTCCAAGTTAAATCTAACCTTTGATTTTAAATTTTGCTTAAAAAACTAAACAGAGAAAAAGAAAAAAAAGAATGAACAGCATATGAAACATTTCTGTGAAATGAAGTTTTCAGTGTCTTATATGTTTTATCCCATGATTCCTGTGCAGGAATTGGGAGGACCAGAGGATGCTCTGAAATCCAAGAAGAGTGTCTGCCCTGGAATGGATCCCCAGTACATATTTAGACAAATGAAGTCCTTAGCAACCAGCAGTGTCCAGAATAGAACACAATGATCTTGGACCTACATGAACTTTGTGATTTTCAGGGTGATGGGAGTGGGGGATTCCCCTGACCCTCTAATTGCCCTGCCCCAAATGCAAATAGTGTCCCAGGGGAGAAACTTGGGGGGTTCAGGGCTCTTTTCTTGCTAAATGCAAATACCTGAGGTCATGAGTCATGCTTAGAAGCTTAGTTGCGTCCGACTCTTTGCAACCCCATGGACTGTAGCCCGCCAGGCTCCTTTGTGGAATTTTCCAGGCAAGAATCCTGGAGTGGGTTGTCATTTCCTACTCCAAGGGATCTTCCCAACCCAGGGATCGAACTCACGTCTCCTACGTCTCCGGCACTGGCAGGTGGATTCTTTACCACTGAGCCACCCAGGAAACCCATTGCTAAGTGCAAATACCTGTAGTGAAGGTACTTATTTACGCATTTTGGCACTTCCCTGGTGGTCCAGTGGCTCAGACTTCATGCTCCCGGTGCAAGCGCTTCCATCTCTGGTCAGGGAACTAGTTTCCACATGCTGCAACTGGAGATGGAATACCCTGAGTGCTGCAACTAAGAACCTACACAGCTAACTGAACAACTATGCTGATCATTACTTCATCTTAAGCTGAGTGAATTTTTGAGAGCGCTTCCTAAGCCTGGCAATTTTTAGCTTAGAATGGATGGGAGGAAAGAGGTGGAGGAAGCTTGAGGAATGCATGGGTAGGACGGTAGAGACAAACTTCTCACTTCCCCAGCAGAGACAGAGACGGTCATAATACAACTCAAACAAGACCTGGTCACTAGATCAATATCTCAAATTGATAAACCAATTTTTCATCTAAAAACCAACTGAATGCATTGAAACATGTTGATTTTCAGTCCAGGAGACCTGGGATTTTTGTTGGTGCTGTTTGGCTGGTATACTGGTTGATTTTACCAGCAAGGGGCTCTACCCTGCCTTTAAAGCACAATTTTTGGAATGCTAAATTTCATTTTCATCTTTGCTTTAAATTGATGTTCTGTATAACTAAGCATGGGCTTCCCAGGTGACACTAGTGGTAAAGACCCTGTCTGCCAATGCAGGAGACATAGATGTGTGTTTGATTCCTGGGTTGGAAGGATCCTTTGGAGGAGGGCGTGGCAACCCACTCCAGTATTTTGCCTGGAGAATCCCACGGACAGAGGAGCCTGGCAGGCTGCAGTCCATAGGGTGGCACAGATTTGGACATGACTAAAGTGACTCAGCACACACGTGTGCATAAGTGAAACGGCCCCTACTTCTATTTCTTTTTTTTTTTTTTTCCCTACTTCTATTTCTTTGTCTCTATTCATCCCTTTAAAAATTTTGCAGTTCATTGTAAATTTAGGTTTGGAGCCTACTTTTTGATTCTTACTAAATACAATGTAAGCATATACTCATGTTAGGAAATAATATTGAAGATATGATTTTAATAGCTGCATTTGTGTATGCTAAGTAGCTCAGTCCTATCCAACTCTTTGCAACCTCATGGACTGTAACCCGCCAGGCTCCTCTGTCCACGGGATTCTCCAGGCAAGAACACTGGAGTGGGTTGCCATGCCCTCCTCCAGGGGGCTCTTCCCCACCCAGAGATCAAAACTGCACCTCTTATGGGTCCTGCATTGACAGGTGGGTTCTTTACCACTAGTGTTATCTGGGAAGTGCTAATAGTTGCATAGTATTCTATTATAGTGCTTTGGCATAATTTGTTTAATAAACCCTTTATTACTGAATACTTAAGATTGCTATCACTGTTTTTTTTTTTTTTTTTTTTTGCCACACTGTGCAGCTTGTGGAATCTTAGTTCCCAGGTGAGGGATTGAACCTGGTCCCCTCCTCCTGTGCCCCCACCCCATACCCCACACTGAGGGCCTGAGTCCTAACCACTGAACTGCCAGGGAATTCCTTGTTATCCCTTTTTTATTATTATTGTAAACAGCATGGGAAATAACTTGATTATTTTCTTCTAATCAATTTCTGGAAATGAAATGATGAGACAAGAGGAGCCTAGGATTCTAAATGTATAAAGTGTTATAATCTTGGGACTTCCCTGGTGGTCCACTGAGTAAGACTCCATGCTTCCAACTCAGGGGCCCCAGGTTTGATCCTAGGTCAGAGAATTAGATCCTGATGCTACAACTAAGACCCTGTGTAGCCAAATAAATAAATGAATATTAAAAAAAAAAAGTTAGACTCTTGATTTTCCCATCTCCTCCCATCCCTCCTTGTTGAGACACAACACAGGCATGTCATGCAGCTGGCTTATGTGAGTATGCTTTAAAAATTGTGCTTCTGCTCTAATCAAGGAGAAAATACTCCTAAAGGAAAAAATCAAGGAGAATGTAAATCTCACCATTCACCTTTCCTCTGTGTGTGTGTTCTGCTTCGTTTTGTATTTGGACCTGACAGTGTGGGTGAGGGGCGATGGACCAAAAATGAGCCTGGAAAATATAAAGGGTCTCAAGACGAGGAGTGAGAAGTTAAGAATGGCATTTGGAAAAAAAAAATAATGTTAGGGAGGATGTGCTTCGGTTATATGAAAATACACCATTTTGCATAAGGAACTTGAGCATGCTTAGATTCTAGTATCGGCAGTGAGGCAGGGAAAATTTGAAGGGGCAAATTATATATGCTTTAGATGAAAATTTTTACAATTATTTTTAAACTCTATGTGTTTTTTACTCTTTGGATTATCTGCTCGATTACTTTTCAATTTATTTTATTTAATGATACATTAATATAATTAATGTATATTAATAAATAACACAATTAATAGAATGGTATTTTGAAGTGAAGTATTACCTTCAAATATGTCACATACAATTTAAGCAAAAAAAAAATTGTCAACTACATTTTCATAATGAAATGAATCTGTTCATAATCAGAAAAGTAGGCTTCAGGAGCCATTGTGGCTCTGAATTGGCAGGTAAGTAGTTAATTCATCTAGTCTGAGCCACCAGGGAAGCCCCCATTTAAGCACTTACTAGGTATGAAATGAAACTTTCAAATCTCCCTAACCCCATCCTCTTCTGTTTGTTAGTACCTGACAGCAAAATCTGAGATGAAATTCTTGGTTCCTGGTGTTTTAAGTTATATTCATATTTCTATTTCAATGTAGTTTTTGATGGTTTTTAATCATCTGGGAGATAGATTCGAAACAGTACAATTTTCTCCTTTAAATCGCGTGCTTAACTCTTGTCAATGTTAATACATATTATCTGTGCACATCAAAGTAAAGCTATGAATAGGGCATGCCTTGGGAGATAAAATGTTACAGATTTCACAGACACTGTCAGAAACTGCTGTCTTTCTTTCATATTTCATTAATTCAGCAGAGTTCTCATGTATCCTAAGCATAAATGATGGTATAATTTTTTGAGGTAAAAATGCTGTTCTCTAAGAAATCATCTTTTTCTGAAGATTCATTAGACTTTGTTTAAAACCATAGCTTTGAGGAGCAGTCATATTTTGGAAACATGTCAACTTGCCATAGTCATCATCCTTTTAAATTCTGGAAAAACGATGAAAGCTAGGACAAGTTGACTTTAATTAACATTCTCATCAATCTCTCCAGAGTGCATTGTAATTTCCATTACTTTTAAAGTGCTTCTGGAACCACAGGGGACGACATTCCTTAGTCTAACTGCATAGTTACAAGTAAGTGTAGTAAATGTTATTATGGTATTTTGACTTAAAAATTTTTTTTGGTCACACCACCCTACATACAAGATCTTAGTTCCTTGACCAGGGATTGAACCCATGAGCCCTGCAGGGGAAGTCTTAAGCACTAGACCACTAGGGAAGTCCGGTATTTTGATTTAAGAAACTCACTGGAGCTACTCAAAGCTGCTTAGTCAAAAAACTAAGGATTCAGTTCAGTTCAGTTGCTCAGTTGTGTCCGACTCTTTGTGACCCCATGAATCACAGCACGCTAGGCCTCCCTGTCCATCACCAACTCCCGGAGTTCACTCAGACTCATGTGCATTGAGTCAGTGATGCCATCCAGCCATCTCATCCTCTGTCGTCCCCTTCTCCTCCTGCCCACAATCCCTCCCAGCATCAGGGTCTTTTCCAGTGAGTCAACTCTTCACATGAGGTGGCCAAACTATTGGAGTTTCAGCCTCGGCATCAGTCCTTCCAATGAACACCCAGGACTGATCTCCTTTAGAATGAACTGGTTGGATCTCCTTGCAGTCCAAGGGACTCTCAAGAGTCTTCTCCAACATCTAAGTTCAAAAGCATCAATTCTTCGGTGCTCAGCTTTCTTCACAGTCCAACTCTCACATCCATACATGACTACTGGAAAAACCATTGCCTTGACTAGACGAACCTTTGTTGGCAAGGTAATATCTCTGCTTTCGAATATGCTATCTAGGTTGGTCATAACTTTTCTTCCAAGGAGTAAGCGTCTTTTAATTTCATGGCTGCAATCACCATCTGCAGTGATTTTGGAGCCCCCAAAAATAAAGTTTGACACTGTTTCCACTGTTTCCCCATCTATTTTCCATGAAGTGATGGGACCAAATGCCATGATCTTAGTTTTCTGAATGTTGAGCTTTAAGCCAACTTTTTCACTCTCCTCTTTCACTTTCATCAAGAGGCTTTTTAGTTCCTCTTCACTTTTTGCCATAAGGGTGGTGTCATTTGCATATCTGAAGTGATTGATATTTCTCCTGGCAGTCTTGATTCCAGCTTGTGCTTCTTCCAGCCCAGCGTTTCTCATGATGTACTCTGCATAGAAATTAAATAAGCAGGGTGACAATATACAGCCTTGACGTACTCCTTTTCCTATTTGGAATCAGTCTGTTGTTCCATGTCTAGTTCTGACTGTTGCTTCCTGACCTGCATACAGATTTCTCAAGAGGCAGGTCAGGTGGTCTGGTATTCCCATCACTATATGTTATGTTTTATAAACAAGTTAGCTATCTACACATTTAAGAGTACAAATGAAGATAGATTATCTTTTGTCTGAAATAAAGAGGTATGCTTAAAGGAGAGGTTCAATTACAAAAGCTCATGCACTATTTCTATAGAGCATGGAGCAATCATATAGTTTGGATATGTGTGGGGCAAAGACATAGAATGGTTTTTGTGGTACAAAGCCTCCTCAAAGAAAGCAGAACAATGCTTGACACCTGAGGGTAAGCAGGGCTAAAATCTCTCTGCATCTACCTGGAAACAATCTATCACTCATCCTGTTGTATAAGAAATTATTACTTTTTTTAAAGAATGCATTTGCATTTGGACACTCTTTTGGCTGATATCACTCTCCCATTGTGGTTCTTGAAGAAAAAAAGCTGACTCACACCAGAGTATCACAGTTCCCAGTTAGGTCAGGTGCTCCCAGATCATCCTGGGCTGTCTTTTCATAGTCTCTAGTCACAGATCCTTAGAAATCCTAAACACTAGGAATGGATTAAAGAGATGTGGTACATATACACAGTGGAATATTACTCAGCCATAAAAAATGATCTAATGCCATTGGCAGCAATGTGGATAGAACTACAGATTATCATACTAAGTGAAGTAACAGAAAAAGACAAATATCATGTGATATAATCTATATGTGGAATCTAAAAAGATAATACCAATGAATTTATTTGCAAAACAGAAACAGACTCACAGACTTCAAATACAGACTTTTGTTTACCAAAAATGAAAGGCAGAGAGAAGAGGGATAAATTAGGATTTGGGGATTAACAGATATGCACTACTGTATATGAAATAAATAACCAACAGGGACCTACTGTAGAGCACAGGGAACTCCACTCAATATTCTGTAATAATTTATATGGGATACAAACCTGAAAAATAGATATATGTATAGTATATGCATGCTGCTGCTAAGTTGCTTCAGTCATGTCTGACTCTGTGCAATCCCATAGATGGAAGCCCACCAGGCTCCTCCATCCCTGGGATTCTCCAGGCAAGAGTACTGGAGTGGGTTGCCATTTCCTTCTCCAATGCATGAAAGTGAAAAGGGAAAGTGAAGCCGCTCAGCCGTGTCTGACTCTTAATGACCCCATGGACTGCAGCCTACCAGGGTCCTCCACCCATGGGATTTTCCAGGCAAGAGTACTGGAGTGGGGTGCCATTGCCTTCTCCGAGTATATGCATATACATAGATAATAGATATATGTATAGTATATGCATATGTATACCTGAATTGGACTTCCCAGGTGATGAGAGTGGTTAAGAACTTGCCTGCCAATGCAGGAGATATAAGAGACCCAGGTTCAACCCCTACGTCGGGAAGATCCCCTGGAGGAGGGCACGGAAACCCACTAAAGTATTCTTGCCTGGAGAATCCCCATGAACAGAGGAGCCTGGCAGTCTAGTCCATGGGGTCACATAGAGTCAGAAACAAGTGAAGCAGTTTAGCACACATACACATAACTGAATCACTTGGCTCTACAGCTGCAACTACACAACAATGTAACTCAACAATACTCCAAACAAAATAAAAATTAAAAGAAAAAGAAATCCTAGACACCGACAAAACCCACAATACCTCATCTCCACATGTGATTCTAAACAAAAACAACACCCATTTATAAGATAGCGTCTAAAAAGTTCTGCCTTTCCTTTTGACACTTTTTCATTTTTCTTTCTTCTCTCCTTTCTCTCTCCCTCCCTTTGGTTTATTTTTTCCTTTCTTTCTATTGAATTCTCTCAAAATATATTTTAAAAAATTCCCCCTGCTATGCTAGTGCCCTAATATATACTTGTTCAGCCAGTCTATTTGGTTATTCAACACTCCATTCAAAGGAACACACCTCAAAATGTCCCTGCTGAAGCCCCTACAAGCCATCTCTAGTATAAATTTCAATATTATGTCTAAATGTCTCTACTCACTCAATTCATGAAATGAGTCCACTGATGCTCTTTTCTTCTTCCTTCAAAAGGGAAAAGAAACCAAATGAAATGCATAAACCTGGTTGGAATCATTGGCAACAATAAAAAGGTATTTTAGGGGTAACTGAGTGACTGATTATAGACCAAAATTTAGATATTATTGGATTAAATTTCTTAGAAATTATACTGGTATTGTGATCATATAGGAAATGTTCTCATCAGTAGGAAGTGTATGCTGAAATATTTAGGGGTTTACTGTCACTGTAATGCTATTGGTAACTTGCAAGTTGTTCAGCAAAAGAAGAAAGAGTGTGTGTTATCTTTATATATATAGAGAGAGAGACAGAGAGAGAGGAAGGGAAAGACAAAAACAGAGATAGAGAATGCCAAAGTGTGACCAAAATGTGTAAAATATTTACTTTTCTTTCAACTTTTCTATAGGGGAGAAACCACAAAATCATTCAAAGTAGAATGCCAAGTATCAGAAAAGACACAGTTGATATTATGTGGACCTAATATTCTGGGGTTTTCCATAGTCTGTAAGAGAGTTGGAGGACTATAGTTTCGATTCATTAGATTCATCAAAGAAATCTGAGACTTAAATATCATTTCAGTCATTTAAAGTCATTTAGATAAACGGATTTAAGCACACATATGTGTGTGTGCTCAGTCGTAACAGACTGTTTGCAAACCCATGGACTGTAGCCCACCAGCCTCCTCTCTCCATGGGATTTCCCAGGCAAAAATACTGGAGTGGAGTGCCATTTCCTACCCTAGGGGATCTTCCCAACCCAAGGATCCAACATATGTCTCCTGAATTGGCAGGCAGATTTTTTACCACTGCAACACCTGGAAAAACCACTTAAGCACACACATCAGCACACAAAGACTTGAGTTCAAAAGCCCTGCAAGTCACTGTCCAAATGCTCATTGCTCTCTGAGGAAGTCCAGCTCCTTAAAAGCTAGCTAACTGGTTTTCTTTTGATGACTCTCTTTTACAACATCAGCTTTCTAGGAGCTCAGAAACTGCTAGAAATCAATAAAGCAATATTTTTTTTACTCTCCCACTCAATAAAATATTGTTGCTTCTTTTAGTCATCCAATTATTAAAAATTTAGTGACTGCCTGTTCTGAGCCAGGGCCAGCGTTAGGCTCAGAACATACAAAAAATTCATGAACTCTGCCCTCAAGGAGTTCAGGGTCACCTGGAGAGGCAGTTGTATGACACATGATCAGAAAATACTGTAAAAAATACTGTAATTATGGTACGTATAAGCTGCTTTGGGACCACAGAGTGAGAAGCTGTCTACTGCCTGGTGGATGGGTAATGGTAGTGAGGAATCAGAGGATAAACCTTCAATAACAAACAATAACCATAACAGCAACAATAATTGTGGTCCTAGACCAGGAAAGTCTATAATAACTGTACTTAAGAGGTAGAGGGGGGCTTCCTTGGTGGCTCAGTGGTAAAGAGTCTGCTTGCTGAAGCAGGGGACATGGGCTCTATCCCTGATCTGGGAAGACCCAACATGCCTTGGAGGAACTAGGCCCATCCACCAGAGCTACTGAGCCTATGTCTCGAGCCTGTGAGCTGCAAATACTGAAGGCTGCGTGCCTAGAACTTGTGTTCTGCAACAAGCGAAGCCACTGCAATGAGAAGCCTGCACACCTCAAGTAGAGAGTAGCCCCCATTCTCCCCGCAAAAACCTGTGCAGCAACATAAATCTATTATAGCCAAAAATAAATAAATAAAAATTTTAGAAAAGGATTGACATTTATTTAGGAGGAAAAAAAGAGAGAGAGAGATAGAGAGGCTTCCCTTGTGGTCCAGTGGTTAAGAATCTGCCTTAAGGCAATGGACACAGGCTCAATCCCTGGTCCAGGAAGATTCGACATGCCTCAGGGAAACTAAGCCCCCAAGATCTAGAGCTTGTGCTTCACAGCAAGAGAAGCCACTGCAATGAGAGGCTGTCAGACTGCGATGAAGAGTAGCCTCTGCTCATTGCAACTAGAGAAAGCTGATGCAACAAAGACCCAGTGCAGAAAAAAATAATAAAGAAGGAGTAGAGAAGGGTGGCGTTGGCAGGAGTAAACTCAAATTACCAGTAGGGAAGGTGCCTGGACATATCAATACAAATCTCGGGAAAATGTTAATAGGTCTGCCAGGCTAAATTATTTTGCCGTGACCATAAACTCCTTTCCCAGGTGCTCCTTCGGTGTTATCTAGATGATACTGTTTTTTTTTTTTTTTTTCTCCATTTAAACAGGCCCCGAGGCTCATGAAAGGCATGTGAGTGGCCTCTGGACAAGCAGCTGGTATGCAGCAAGACAGAATCTAGGTTAGGACTCGTGTGTCCATCCTGTTATGTAACATCATGTACCCACAGATTTTTGCTCAGGAAAATCTTGAAGGAGGAGTAGAAATTTCATAAGCGAACCTTGTAGGGAAGGAGCTCTAGGCAAGAGGTGAACCCACAAGGCATTAAGGAATTAAGAGAGTTTGGCAAATCCTTGTAGACCTGGTTGTTAGGAACGATTGGAATAGATGCTATCCTGGTAGAGAGTTGAAGAGGAGAGAAAACTTGACAGGGCTCTTGAGTAAGATGCAAGGGACCTGGGACTTCCCTGGGGGTCTGGAGGTTAAGAATCTTGCCTTGCAATAAAGGGGACATGAGTTCTATCCTTGGTTGAAGAACTAAGAGCCCACCAGCTGCAGAGCAACTAAGCCCGAGTGCCGCAACTACTGAGACCACGTGCCACGACTAGAGAGTCCACACACTGCAATGAAAGACCCCCACGTGCCTCAACTTAGACCCAATGAAGCAAAAAAAAAAAAAAAGATACAAGGGGTTTGTATCTCATGGAGGAAATGTTGAAAAGACTCTGGTGGGATTCAGCTTTAAACTTTGTGATTATATGATCAATTTGTCTTTTTCAAAGATCCTTCCATGCAAAGGTCCAGGCAGTTTCTAACAGGAGGGGAGCCCCCCGAGGGGCAAGAGCCAGGCACTGGCTAGGTACCCACTGGAAGGTGGAGCCTGCACTTTGACGGTAGACAGCTGCAGGATAAAGAAGTCTTATCCTTGCCTACTGTTTTCTACCCGATCCTGCTTTCAACGTGACTAAGCCCAGTATCTTTTCATCATAATCATAAAAAGCATCATGGAAACATTCTTTTAAAAAATGATGACTAGGTATCGCTTTTGCAAATGGTGTTTGGGAATCAATAGTTTCCTCTGCTACTTCCATGGGAATATTCTCAAATTCCCATGTTGCTCCTTTGGAGGCATTTTGTGTGGAGGGGGTGGGAGAAGGAACTAGAGATTAAGAGATAAGGTTCAGGGGGAAGTAGAGATGTAGGGAGCCTTGGATTGCATTTCAACATAATTTAATAAATGATACAGCATTTTTTTTTTTTTGCCACTCCATGCCTCTTGTGTGATCTTAGTCTCCAGACCAGAAAATGAACCCAAGCCCTCAGCAGTGAAAGCACAGTCTTAACCAACGGCTCACCAGGGAATTCTCTGATTCGACGTAATTTTAAGGATAGAACATGGAGGCTGAAAGTGGTTCTTGATTTTGCCTGAGCAATTGGATGGATGCTAATGTCATTCTCCAAAATATAGGCGTATTTGGAGAGAGATTTTGAAATAAAGATTTTGAGTTCAAATTTGAACATGTTAATTTTGCCCAAATGGGGAAACATGAACATCTTAATATTGTCTTACAATTTATGAACATGGTATTTTCCCCCATTTCCATAGACATTTTTAATTTTTTAAACTTTTTTTTTAATTGAAGGATAATTACTTTACAGAATTTTGTTGTTTTCATGATCAAGTTGGGTTTTCTATTTCAGGGGTACAAGGATTCTTCAATATATACAAATCAACCAACGTGACAGACTATCTTAACAAATTGAAAGATAAAAACCATATGATAATCTCAATAGATGCAGAAAAAGCCTTTGATCTCTTGTAGTAGAGCTCTTGTAGTTTTCTGCATATAGCTCTGCAAGTAATTCATCCGTTTCTCTTGGCTGTGTGTATCTTGAGGAGCCTGCCTACTTCTCTGTGGAGATGTCCTGTGGGCAAGCCTGGGGGTCTGGTGTACTGTCTGGGCTGGAATTTAGGTTTAATATAATCACATTTGTTATGACTGTCATATTTCTCAGGGGCAGAAGAAAATAAGATTGAGGATTAAAAGTCACCACGATCACTATCAAATGGTTAATTCTGGTGCTTATTTTAAGTTTAGGAAATAAGTCGAAGAAGAGCTGAGAACACCACAGTGATGACTGAACACATGGGTTTTGGCACCAGAGAGCATGTGTTTAGCTCCTGGCTCTTGGACTTTTAAGTCCCAGGTCCTGCTAAGTGTAAACTGTGTTTGATAACAGTGCCCACCTCACAGGGTCACTGGAAGATTGATTAGGGCAGTGCACCTAAGGCCTGAGGACACAGAACAGTGATTGTCACAGTGAATCCTCAATACCTATCAGTAACTGTTATTAGTTATGTAACTGAATTGCCAGAACCCCATTTGGGGGATGCCTTGGAAAAACCTTAATGGTTTTTGAGAGTCCTGGCATTGCTAGGTAGTGACTATTGATCTTCACAAGAAAAGATGATATTCATTGCCTGTGATAATTTTTCTTGCATAATATATGCCCAGGACTTGATGACCTCTTTCCGAAGGTGAACTGCATATAAGAAAGAATATATAACATCTGAAATTTCCTGCTAAAAGCTCTTTGATTAGAAGCCATGCCTGCTTGTGATTTTTGACATGTGTTTCCAACATTTCCCAAATGAAGTGTGAGAGTTGTGACTGGATAGCACCACAGACTCACTATTTCTTTCTGAAGGAAAACAAGGAAGGTGCTTGGAACTCATATCCTGATTTCTCTGCCTTCTCACCACCAGTGATTGCCTAGCTTTGTTCACAGGGGTTACTTCCCTGGTTTAGCCTATTTCAGGCTTTGCATGAGTTGGCCCAAACTTGGACCCAAAGTTCTTCAAAAGAATCCCACTTGAGGGCAGGACAGAAATTGTGTAGTGACAACCGTATGGTCTGGACATTGCTTTGCGCTTTGTTCGATGTGAGGTGGTGGCAGGGGTCAGAGGGAGATGATAGAATTTAAACTCTTTCAGAAAGTCTTTATTTTTTTCCAATTCCCATTTCATCCTGTTTAAAAGAAAGGTCAAAGGAATGTCTTAGCCAGGAAAAGGAGTATACTCTAGTGTTGACAGGCCCCAGGAAAGAGACCCACAGCTAACTTTGTGACTGACATAGTAGCATCGACTGAAACTGCTTTAATCACACAGAGGAGCTGAACAGGTGATCCTCTGAAATATCCTGTGCTCTTGTTGTCAGGAGAAAGCCAACTGGTCTGGGACACAGAGCCCATGCTGCAGGTACTTGTGCATGTGTGCTCAGTAGCTCAGTCATGTTCAATTCTGTGTGACCCAATGGGCTGCAGCTCTTCAGGTTCCTCTGTCCATGGGATTTTAGAATACTGGAGTGGGTAGCATTTCCTCCTCCAGGGATCTTCCCGACCCAGGGACTGAACCCGTGTCTCCTACACTGAGATTCCAGGGAGGCCCCAAAGTCTATGGTATTTTTGTGTTCACAGATTGCCATAGTTCTTGATGGAAGTTGTCTTAGGCTGCAGAAAACATGTGTTGAAAGTGTTGTGGGTTTTTTTTTTTTAATCACCATAAAGATAAATGGGGGGGCATGCAGAAATGTTTCAAATTAGTTTGCACAGATTCTACTCAATCACACAGGTTGTAACCCTGCTATTAACCTTGGGCAGAGACTCTGGAGAGCTCCAAGGGTACTGTTCTTTGGCCAGTGATGGGCCAGGTAGGGCACAGATTGATTTGATTTGAAAACCTACTAAAAACATGGGAGTTGCAACTGTCACAAGTATATCACTATGGGAATGTAAATTGGTGGGGCCACTATGGAGATTTCTCAAAACACTAAAAATATAACTACCATATGATCCCATAGTCCCACTCCTGGGCAGATATCCAGAGAAAACCACAATTCAAACAGTCACTCACATGTACCCGTGTTCATTGCAGCGCTAATTACAACAGCCAAGACATGGAAGCAACCAAACATCCATTGACAGATGCGTGGATGAAGAAGATGTGTTACATTTATGCAGCGGAATACTACTCAGCCATAAAAAAGAATGAAATAATGCTATTGGCAGCAACATGATCACAACTGGAGATTAACATGCTAAGTGAAGTAAGTCAGACAGAGAAAAACAAATATCACATAATATCACTTACACATGGAATCTAAAATATGACACAGATGAACTTATCTATGAAACAAAAACAGACTCAGACTTGTGGCTGCCAAGGGGGAGTGGGAGGGTAGAAGTAGGAGTTTGGGATTAGCAGATGCAAGCTATCACATATAGAATGGATAAACAACAAGGTCCTACTGTAGGGCACAGGGAACTATATTCAATATCCTATTATAAACCATAAAGGAAAAGAATCTGGAAAAGAATGCATATATGCATATAACTGAATCACTTTGCCATACAGCAGAAATTAACACACACAGTAAATCAACTGTACTTGAATAAAATAAAGAAAAAAACCGAAAACATTACTGTAAATATTATCTTAGTCTGTAATTAAATTGCATCTCTGGTTCACTTGATCTGACTATACATACTTTTTAGTCTTTTGAATGTGAGGTGCAGATTTATACATATTAATATTTGGAATCAGTAATTGTGACATTTAAAAATGGTGTAATAAAAAAGGGATAATAACACACAGACTGTTTGTCAGCTCAATCATATACAACTCTGCAACTCTGGCAGGCTATGGACTGTAGCCTGGCAGGCTCCTCTTTCGATGGGATTGCCCAGGCAGGAATACTGGGGTGAGTGGCCATTTCCTCCTCCAGGGGATCTTTGTGGCCCAGGGATCGAACCAGTGTCTCCTGCTGCCTGTACACTGGCAGGCAGATTCTTTACCACTGAGCCACCTGGGAAACCAGTATGCAGACTAATAGATGGCAACTATCCCTTGCTTTTTGAAATGGAGATAATCCTGGTAATGGATTCAATACTTGTAAGAGTCAATTGTGGTTTTTCATTTATTTGATAAGAGCAGAGATCCCTCAGACACGAGTTTTGATGCATCTGACAAGCAGCTCCTATTCGCCCCTGTGGAGCGCAGGAGGCTTTCTTTCTAGAGATGGCATCCCTGCCTAGCTCTGCCAGCATTCTCAGCCTTGTGAAGCTGCTGATTGTCCCCAGTTGGAACCTCTGCCCCAGATAGAACATTAGTTACATTTGAGGCTCTGGGCTCCTTGCAATAAGTGATTAAAGCTTATTTACTAAAATAGCCTAAATAAAAGAACTACATCTAAGTTCAAAATTCTGGAATATAAAGTCAACTAGGTCAATGTATTTTTAACCTAAAATCTTTCTTTCTTGTAATTTCAAGGGCCATATCACAATTCTTTGACTAAAGCTATTTACTTTCAGTGGAAGGGAGAGATGAGACAGAGTATTTACTTTTATAAATCCTGTTTTGAGTCATTGTCATAGTAATCTAGCAAGGAAGATATTTTTAAACTATTTTATAAAGATAGAAACTAAGACTCAGAGAGGTTAAGCTCTTTCCTCAAGGTCACAGAGCCCCTGTCTATCAGAAAAGGTTTTCAAATTTGAGACTGTCTGATATTAGATTCTGTTTCCCTTGTAAAGCTGTATTTTATTGACTCCATTGGGAGGAAAATGACATTTTCTTCCTCTGCAGCAACTAAAGTTCTGCTAGTCCAATCACTTCTGTGTTATCTCCTGTGTCAACAATCCTGTCTCTGACGCACCCAGCCAGGTTGGGGTGGAGTACTGAGGGTTTTCGCCAGTCTTTAACCTGATTTAATCACCTGTGGATTCCTACAGACAGCTATGATGCCACAGGCTCATTCCTGGTAAGTGAGATAAGTGTGAGGCGAAACCAAACTCGGTTATACATGTCTTACCAGCACTTATCACTGGTCATGCTTATGTGATAAGTACAGTGTTCATATAAGAACATGAAGGATGGCCAGGACCATCGTGGTGTGCCCCTCAAGAGTTTGGAAGTTTCTCTTCTTCTGAGCTGCTCTCTTCTACCATCTTGGCTGCTTCCTCTCTCAGATCCCAGCCAATGTTCAGAGGCTTTTTTCTTGTTGTTTGTTTATTTTTGCCATTTACTTGTGCATTCTTCTTTTAAATCTCTAACTTGATATATCCTCATGTTGAAGGTTCCTCCTAACCCCTTATAAAGGCAGTGTACCCCACCTCCTTTAAATTTTTGTGTTGCAAAATAATGCATCCTTGACGCTAGGGGAAACACTAACTGAAACGGCCCACCCTGGCCAGGCACAACAGTAACCATTTCTGTGAGTTATTTCATGACAGGAGGTCTTGGTAAGGAACACGGAACTAACAAGCCACCACCAACAGGAAGAATTCGCGAAAGGTCAAAAGGAGACGTCATGTGTCCTACCACCTCCTAGAATCCTCCTTGTCTGAGCAGTGGATGGGCCACCAGGAAGCACACTGAGTCAGAATAATTGGTCAGAGACAACCAGGAAACTAATCCCATCACCATAAAACTCTAGACTGTGGACCACGTGGCAGAGCAGCCCTCCTGGGTTCCCTTATCCTCTGGTTTTCCACCCTTGCACCCCTTCCCAATAAAGTCTCTTGCTTTGTCAGCCAGTGTGTCGTGGCTCAGGTGGTAAAGAATCTGCCTGCAATGAGGGAGATCCAGGGTTTGATCCCTGGGTAGGGAAGATCCCCTGGAAAAAAATGGCAACCCACTCCAGTATTCTTGCCTGGAGAATCCCATGGACCAAGGAGCCTGGTGGGCTACAGTCCATGGGGTCGCAAAGAGTCGGGCACAACCGAACGACTAACTCTAAGGTGTCTCCTTGGACAGTTTATTTCCAAGTGTTAGACAACAGCCCACTCTCAGGCCCTTGAAGGGGTCCCCCATCCTGCAACACTGATAGTTAAAACTAAAATCCAGTGCAATGAAATAGCCTCCTTTTCCAAACCAGCCCTAAGTACATGTTTCCCACACCCTTGTTTGCCCTTCACTTCCTTTGCCTAATTTAGATCTGTAAGCTCAATGCACAGACTCTTTCCTTTGTTTATGTACATATGGTGCCTAGCACTAGTCTTGGGTTTAATAAATACTAAATAATCATGACTTCAGAATGATTATTATTAGTATTGGCATTTTAAGAAAATCACAGCTGGTCAAGAATATTGAATTTCTTTTTTCTCACATGACCTTGACTGCTTTGGACGCTCCTAAAGCAGACAGCTGTATTATAGCTTGCTTGCTTGCCCCCTTGCAAGCAAGGTCTCTACTACTTAGAGACCAGGGTTGGGGATAATTGTAGCTGCTTTTCTTTGTTGGAACACATTTACAAATTCTGCACTGCATACCAGTGTTCTGGTGGATGTAATTTTAGTGTATATAACCACCTTAACATAACCAGAGAAACCCAGATTCAATAACATACAATGTTCCATTATGACAGAATTATCTTGCGGGATTCATTGTGCATGTTTGAAATGGAAGCGTTTTGTTTCTTTTCCTCTTTGCATTATTAATTTAAGCATTCATGATAACCAACACGGGCTTTTAAAATCTATGCATTAAACACTCATTGACTGTGTGATGGCATTTACATTGTTAGGTTTTAAAACGAAGTCCTTAATTTTACCGATTTTCAGGATTTAAAACAACTGTGAATCTGCATACTTTACCTAAATGCTTTTAGAGGTCTCCTTAAAACTGGCAGACTGATTTTCAGACTACAATTTCACAGGGGGATTCATAAAAATAAATGCCAAACCCTAGGCAACAATAGAAGGAATTGACAGTGGATCAGAAGTTTAACAACGCATTTCCTTTTAGAAATGTCAGCACCAGCTTTCTCACAATCAGGAAATACAGAAGTCTGTACTTTCCCACTGGCCCAATAGTTCAAATGCAAACACATCAGCGGAAGAAAGTGGTTTTGTCGGTGTGGGGGATGCAATCATGATAGAACAGTTTTATTTGTTAGCCAGACTGTTCTCTGATTTATATTTTTATTAAAAAAATTTTGTGGTCAAAGCAGAACCAAGGTCATTATAAATACATTTGGGAAAATGGTTTCTTTCTTTTAGAATCAGTTCTAAAATATCCACACACTAACATGCCACTACATTAGACTCTTTCTTAGTCATAAGACAGCATCCTTAACTCTGAATTTACTAGGATTCTGAAAAAAATCAAACCTAAGAGTCTGAGTCTAATTGTGCTTTTGATACACTTCATCTGACTTGTTTCCTGAGCTCTCTGCTATGTATTCACTGTTTCTCCCTGGGCTTGTAATTGTATTCTCCACCTGGGACTCTCTGGAACGCTATTTGCAGGTAGATACAATATTACCTAGTGGAGTATGCGCATTGAAAGCAATCCAGTGTCTAAACGACAGCCTTCCACTCTTCTGAGATTCAAGTAACTGCAAAACAATGTAACTAAAAATTGTTTAGAAGGGGGATGTATGTGAGGAAGCTCTTTAATAGAATTCAACCTCCTTCCAGAGGGTTGTAATCACTAGACACAATGGTAACCCAAGGGATCTCTTGTCTTAGAACTGGGAAGCTTCCTGGATCCTAGCATCCTGGTCATTCTCCTAGGTAAGGGGAATAAATTATGCAAATGTCTAATGCATGGAGCCAGCCCCCAAGAGGTCAGGGAACAGACCATGTTTGTCTTACCCACTGCAAGACTCTAAGCACAGACATCAATGGATCCTGGCATATCACACACAATGAATACTTATTGACTGATTGAATAGTAAACGTTTAATGTGCGATTTTGGAACAAAATGACTCTCTATAGATAGATTGATAGAGATGTATCTATTCTATTCTTGTGTCATACCTGGACCAATATGAATTTTAGAAAGTTATTTTACTCACTTTAGACACCTAACTTACATAATGTATTTAGAAATGTATTAGAATTTACTGTTGTAATCACTGAGGCTTTTTGAAGTTATAGGTAGAATGGTATTAAGACCAGAACTTGAAATGTATTTCTAGAGTTAAAACTCAATGTTCTGTCTATTTACCCCTTAATGACTTCCTGGATAATATGACAGAACATGGCTTAAACTTGTCTTTAACATGCCTTTATGAGGCGGCCTAATAGATGGCTTACTTGGATTATGGTGACTGACAGTTTGTTTTAGACTAATTGGCAAACTGGCAAGTTTGTGTCTGATTTTGTCACTTATGGTATACACTGCATACTGTTGGAGCTCAAATGTTAATAAAAAAGCAGTTCATGCTAAGTATTAGGTGTCCTAGATGCTGAAGGGCGATAAGCATTATTGACATACTTAGATAAGTAGATTCTAAATAGTGGGGAATTAACTTTAATTGAAATTAAATGATAGCTTAGAGGTTGACAGTGAGTTAGTAATTTTGTTGGTGGATAAGACACACTATTAAGCCTCACTTGAGGTCATTGGGGTGATTCTGTATTACAGTAGAGCACTCAGAAAAAAACAAAACAAAACTGGGTTTGCAACTGTAACTCACAACTTTCTGGGTGTGCAGTCTGGGTGAGTGGGTTCCTGCCCACTGCCTGGGCTTTGGGGCTCTGCTCCGGCTTCACCCTCCCGGTGGGACAAGGAATTCCATGCTCTCAGAAAACCCTGGGCCCTGGAACTTACTGCCCTGCCACTTTCAGGCCTGATCATCCAACTCTGGGAGAAGGCAATGGCACCCCACTCCAGTACTCTTGCCTGGAAAATCCCATGGATGGATGAGCCTGGTGGGCTGCCGTCTATGGGGTCGCACAGAGTCGGACATGACTGAAGCGACTTAGCAGCAGCAGCAGCAACATCCAACTCTGGACCACAGCTGGAGAAATCACCAAGGGGAAGCTTTTGTGAGGGGTATGACGTTGTTTGGATGTACAGGCTGGGATGTTTTTGAGTGCATGAGTCTTTGGGTAGAAGGTAATGGAGCCGAGGTGGGAGGAAAATGAGGTGTGAGTTTCAAGCCAGAAGTCCGTGACGCATTGTGTTCCATTTAATTTTTAGCTTTAAGAATTTATGATGAGGTCTATATTAGCTTGCCCCTGACCGCTCCAAACTTCAAGGCAGGCCTAGAACTAGGGCAAGTCACTTAGCCTATTTTAGTCTTAGTTTCCTCATCTGTAAACAGGATGATAGTAACTGTTCCACTAACCTCAAAGGGTTGGGAGGATGAGAATGATCTTAAAAATATCATTAACTACTGTGCTGAGCACACAGCATGTTTCAAGCACTCTGCAAGGCACTTTGAATGGATTCTATTGGATCCTTGCAAATCTTCAGGGCATGCAATTTTTATCCCATTTTTAAAGAGCAGCAAACAGGCTCAGAGAGGTTGCTTCTCTCTTAGCTTCTCCTCCTCCATCAGGAGCACAAGTGAGATAATGTATGTAACAGTCTGCTGCACATACAAGGTGATATTATAGTTATTCATTAATTTACCTCATGTTGGGTGAATAAAAGGAACAAATATCATTGATCTTCAGAAGCTTACATCATTATGGAGGGAAATAAACAAGAAAGAAATCAAGTAAATAAAATACGTAGCATGTCTGATGGTGGTAAGGAAAGCAAGGGAGAGAAAGAGGGGCATGTGGAGACAGAGGGAAAGTCACATTTGAATAAAGATACGAAGGAGGAGCGGAGAGAACATCATTCCAGGCTTTGCTTTTTTTTTTTTGGTGGCCTAGGGAAGCCGGTCACTAATGCAGGTGGCCGAGGAACTGCAAAGGGAAAGGCCATGAGACTGCGAGTTCTGAAAGTGGCATGGAGGCCAATGTAGCCGGAAAATGAGTAGGGGGTTGAGTTGTAGGGGATGAGTCAGAGAGACAAGTCGGGGAGGACCACTCTGTAGGTCATTTAGACCATAATAAATAAGGACCTTGGCTTTTACTGTAAATGTGATGGATAACTAACGAACTTTTCTTTCTTTTCTGGCAGAAGAGTAGGGCTTCCCTGGTGGGTCAGATCATAAGGAATGTGTCTGCAATGCAGGAGTTCTGGGTTCAATCCCTGGGTTGAGAAGATCCCCTGGAGAAGGGAATGGCTACCCACTCCAGTATTCCTGTCTGGAGAATTCCAGGGGCAGAGGAGCCTGGCAGAAAAGTAAGTTGAACTGGAATGAACAGATTCACTATACATGTTGGAGGCAATGGGCAAAAAGAGGGAGGCCAGGTAGGTGGTTATTAAATGAACAGATTCACTATACATGTTGGAGGCAATGGGCAAAAAGAGGGAGGCCAGGTAGGTGGTTATTGCAAAGTTTAGGCCAAAGATGATGCTGGCGTGGACCAAGGTCATGGCAATCAAGATAGTGGGTAGAGGTTAGAGTCCAGATACAGTACTTTGAAGGTTGAGCTGACAGGTTTATTGAAATTTGTAGGGTGTAAGAGAAAGAGTCAAGAAAGATGCCAAGGTTTTTCACCTGGGCACTGGGTGACTGGTGTAGATGACTGTTGGCTGGAATGGGGAAAGCTGTGGGTAGGGCATGTTTAGGGCCAGAGATCTGGAGCCTGGTTTGCACATGTTAATTCTGAGACATCTACTGGGCACCAGATGGAGATGTCAGGTAAGTTTTCTCACTTCATTGGACTTGATTTTTCTTCTTTTCTCTCTTCACAGAGTGGTAATGACACTTATTCAAGGTGGTAGTCTATGTCATAAAGAATCTGATGCTGGCCCTCAAGTGAGGAGTCTGAGAGAAATATGGGGAAGCAGTTGGGGCAAGGGTAATATCTAGAGATACAAAGATCTAGAGATACAACTTGTAACTCAGATTCAGTTTCAGAAGGTTGGGCCAGGACGGTTTCTTCTCTTGGAAAGCCGCACAATCTGTTTAATGCCATGCAGATGACTTCAGGTACCTAAAATGTTTGTTCATAACCTATGCCAACTGTTTAAAATAAACTAGATGTTGAAACAGTATGTTTGAAAATGGGAGGAAAGTCCACTGTAGTAGGTAGTGCAAATAACAATCCTTCTCTGAATATGGCCTCCCTACAGACAGCAAAACATGAACTTATTGAGGGTGAGCCAAAGGGAGGTAGGTAAAAATAAAACCCCAGGGCCAGCACTCCAGAACTGTGGCCGCTGGTTGGCTGCCCTTACACTTCTCTACCTGACCCGGGGGTGGCGGCGGAACACAACAGGCACAGTGACGTCGTAAAGGGCTCTGTCCTAGTGTTTCTGAACCAAGTTTTCTGAACCAAGTAAGTCCGACTTGGGTCCGGGGTCTGGAGGTTTACTCTGCCTCATGCCAAGCACACCTGCAAGGGTTTCTGCTTATGTCACAGGATTTGCTGTCTGAGTCTCGCGCAAAAGGCTGATCACCTTTAAATCTGGAGTGTTTGCCTGTCTAGAGGCGGTGTTTAGCCCAGTATTGAACCTGCACGTTTCCACCTCCTTAGTTTCGCGGTCACTTAAGTGTCAGGCGCCTGCTGAGCACGGAGGCAGGAGGGAACGCTTTCCCTGAAGCAAGTCACAAATACGCCTAATAAACCCCTAGAGGACTGATTGTCTCTGCAGCGACTCGGAGCCCAACCCCTGGGTTCAAAACGACTGCCCAGGGCGGCCCAAGCTGCGGCCGGACTTCTGTTCCAGGTCAACTTTCAGCCCCGGCGGCCGAGACCTGGCGGCAGGGGGAGTACGGAGAGGCGAGGGGACGCTGCAGAGCCCCCGGGATTCCGAGTGGGATGTGGGTAGGGGGCGCGGCGTAAGCCGGGGAAGGGGTGGGGAGTGGGCAGAGGGGAGTCTGCGCCTTCCGCCCCGGCGCTGAGACTCGTCGCCTCCCCGAGGCCAGGTGGAGCGGGGCCCCCGCCAGCCCCGCCAGGGCGCTGCCATCCCGGGCCGCCGGGCCATCCGGCTCACCTGGGCAGCCGAAGGTGCCGCTCAGCAGCGAGGGCGCGGCCGGCGGGCCTACCGGCTGGGGGCTCGGGGGCGGGCCCGGGCGCAGGACGCCCGGCCCCCGCCGACGCGGCGCGAGCCCACTGGCCGCGGACCCGTCACTCACTCTTCACCATGGTTGCCGCACAAAGCGACCGGCCCCGGAGGCCGCTTCCTCCCTAAGGAACCGCGGGGCGGCGCGGAGGCGCAGGAGGAGGAAGAGGCGGGGAAGAGGAGGGGAGTCGCCGCTTCCCAAACACTCTCCGGGGGGCTGCGCGCGACGCCCGCCGCCGGGAGTCCGGACCCGGCTGCCCACGGCCCCTTCCCTCCGCGCCCTCAGACCGGGAACAAAGTTGCCGAGAGTCAGGCGGCCGAGGGCGCAGCCGGGGGCGCTCTGGCCGCTCCGCGCGCGCCGATGGGGGGAGGCGGCGGCGGCGGAGCGCACGGCGGCTGCCGGGGCGACGGCGGCGGCGGCGGCCGGGCGGCCCGAGGGGATGCATCAGCAGTCGGGGGGCTCGGCGGAGCTCAGTAGACAGAGCCCCGGCGCGGCGGAGACGGAGACCGAGGCGATTCAGCTCCGGAGCGCCCAGACCTGAGCCAGTCCTCAGACGGCGGCCGCGGGGCCGGAGTGCTTTCCGGAGACCCCGAGAGGAGGGGGCGGCCCTGCGCCCGGAGGAGCGGGAGGGCCGCGCGCCGCAGCCTCCCCCCTCACCGCGGCTCGAACTCCCTAAAAATAACTCAGGCCCAAGAGGGCCGGGAGGAGCCGCCGCCGTCCCCGAGAGGAGCCGGGGAGGCGTGTCGATCCAGGGCCCGGAGGGAGCTTTCCCGACCGCGCGGCGCAGAGGAAGCGGAGGAGGCGGAGGAAGCGGGAGCTCCCGGCTGCCGGGCGCCTCGGGGACCCTCGGGCCTCACGCCCCCCGCCCCTCCGCGCGCCCGGGGCCCCCGCCGCCCGGCCGCCGCCGCGGTTTGGCTGGTTGGCCCGAGGCGGGCGGGCGGAGCGCGCAGAGGGGAGGCGGCGGCAGCGGCGGCGGCGCTGGGCCGGGAGGAGGCGGCCGAGGGCGCGGAGCGGCCCCGGCCCGGGCCGCGGGGGGAGATGGCGTCCTACGTGGATAACAGCTTCCGCCAGGCGGTGATGAAGAACCCGGCCGAAAGGACCCCCCAGGTGAGACCCGTGTCGGCTGCGCCCTCCAAGCCCCCACCCCTCCCGACGCCGTTTGCCCCGCGCACCCGCGCCTCCCATTAGGTCTTCCAACTTCCAGTGGCTTCATCGGGTCGTCCTGGCATTATTTTCCCCTCTCTTGGGTTTTCTTTTCGCTGCCCTCTCGGTACTGTCCTGCCCCCGCGATTGTCCGGCGGGGCAGAGAGGTCTTTCCCGAGCGTCCCGGTTTCCCAGCCACTCGCTGGGCCTGCGAGTCAGCGGGGGTGACCTCCCCTCGGCCGTCTTTCTTGTCCCACCGGTCGCAGTGCTTCCTTCCTCCGCGAGCCTATGGTCCCTTCTGCCTTCAGAGTTCTTGGGTGTTTGCAGAGGTGTTGAGGAAACTTAGAGGGCTCTGCGAAAAATTCACGGTGGCCTTCTAAAGTGAAACGTTGAGATGTTTGTATATTTACTGTTTTGCTTTTTTGGGGGGGAAAAGGATGTCGCTTTCCAAGGAAGGGAGGAAGAAAGTTGGATAGCTAGGTTACTGCTTGTAGTTTCAATTGCAGACAGAATTGCAGATCAGGCATATTCAAATACTAATCCCCCCCCCCCCTCCCCGTCCCCGGGAAGGGCACCCTGCGGATTCTCTGGTGTTGCACAACCTTGTCAAAATTAGGTAAGTTTGTTAACCTTTATACGTTTCGTTTACCTTCAGGCTTATTTTTCTCTGGCTTTAAGTGGAGGAATTGCTGATGGTGTTGGATCTGGTCGTCTCTAGTTGGATTAGAAACGGGGAGATTTATAAAAATGTGGTGGTTTGATTTTTTTTTTGCTTATAGTTGCTGACTGGATAATGACGCATGCGTTGGGATGGTGACTCCAGGGGATCCTGCTGCCAACCTTCTTAAGACAAATAAGCCCTCCTGATCCTTGGGACCATCAGACATTTAGGATCTAGTGCTTGAAAGAGTGGCTTCGCTTGTTAGGTGTTGGATGCCATCTGTTCACATCCAAATGCTCTCCTCTGCCGTTGACGGTTGTTATTTAATGCGGGGAAAAGAGGATAAAATAGACTCTTCCACCGGTTGCCTTTGGACAAGGCCCAGGAATGGCACCTGGTACCGTTTTTCATTTTTTTTTCTGATGTAGCTGTCACATCTGGGGAGTGTAGCTAGAGTGCGCATATTTACCAAACGTGTGGAAGATGGGTGACAAATTTTACAAGGAAAATTCAGTTCACACTGTCACCAGAAAGTTCCCGGTCTGAAGGATTATTTTACCAAAAACAAGGGCTGTGCTGCTCAGGGCCTGTCGCACTGCCTCTCCTGTGCGTTTTCCACCTCCTGTTTGTTTTGCGGTTGGCAATCACTCAGTCCTCTGCATCTGAACCTGTAGGTTCTCAGCCACAGTGTGATGGAAAAGCTAATTTCAGTGAAGTGTTTCAATGCCTTGCAGTGTTTGAGGTGCCAAGTGAAATCACACATGCTGAGAATATTAGAACTCAGTAAGGTGGTCAGAAAATGATGTCAGAGGCCTTGGGTGGAAATTAGAGAGGGGGAAGTGGTGTGTTTGGTTGGTTGATTAGAATAGCAATGACTCAATACCTACTATCAGGTGGTGGTGGTGGGCGGGGTAGTCGGTCACCAAACAAGCCTGAAAGAGGCAGAATGTCCACTGTGACAGTGCGTGGATTGTGCCAAAGAAATGAACTGTTAAACTTTCCTGTTTCCGTGCCAGCTCTGGAGAACAGAGTGAAAACCGACCAACGTAGAACTTGGCCTGAGTCAGAAGTGGGCCAGTTGGTACTGACACCAACAGTGTGCAAACTTCACTGACAGCTTGAAAGCAGCATATTTATCTCCCTCCCCCGAGCCCCTCCACACACACTTTCACAGACCAAGTCACCCTAAAGAAACTTAGCAAACATTTTGAACTTTCATAAGTGTCCGCCCTATTAATTTTAAAGCTCAATGCAAACCTCCATATTTATCATTTTAAAGAGAAAGTAGTTGGTAAGGTGAATGCTTCCCATCTTTACCTGGCTTGTTAAAAAGAATTACTCTTCTAAAAGTTTGAAATTTGCTCAGAAGTAAAAAAAACAAAAACAAAAAACTTTGGTATCGGGTGCCTTTTCTGTTGAGTGCTTTGTGAATGCAAGGCCTGGAAGTTTTCCTGCACTGTCTTTTCTCATGACTACTTGAGAGGTAGAATTGTGTAATATAAAAGCAAAGTTATTAAACCTATGAACAGACACACGTGAATCAGGAAACTTTTGATGTTGTGCTTCCTTCTGTTTCTCAGGATAGATTTATGAGGAGTTTGTATGATTCTTACGACAAGCAAAAGAAAGGCGCTTTAAGAAAAAAGATAGAGGAAAAAAACACACACATATATATTTTGTTAAATTAATTTCATTTCTTTTTTTTAAACCCACCAACACAGTCTCCTAAACCCCGAGAAGACATACTTTTGTAACCAGGTCAGTCAGTTGCCTAGAAGTAATCGTGCTGTCACTTGTATAACCTGAAAAGTTAGCTAAGAAGTTAAAGAGGTTTTGGGGGCAGTGAGAACCTCAGTGCAGACACAGGGACTTTGAAAATTATAATGAAATTAGGAAGCTTTTCATAGCCACCTAGGAAATGGAATCCTTTTTTCCCATTTATTTAGGCACTTCAATAGAGGGGGGATGGTAAGGAAAAGCAAGCAAAATTGTCACTCGAATTTTTAGCCAGATGTTGTACATTCAGATTTAAGGGGCTGTCACTATTTCACCTGATATTCTGGGAGGAGGAAAAAAAAGCTATCTTTAATCCAGTATGTGTCCAGTGTTGTGTGTCTGGAAAATGGCTAAGTTGTAGTCAATGGGGCACTGTATTCTCACTAACAAACCTCCTTGAAAATAAGGAACACTGCACGTTCTATTGAGATTTTTCAGTGCACCTCTTGGTGAAAAACAGGACTCTTAAGTAATTGCTTTATTAAACTATTTGGGTTTATGTCTTTAATCACTTAAGTGGGAAGCTTGGTCACCTAAGCAATTTAGTGAAGTAAAAGATATAAATAAATTACAAACAGCTTCGCCCCCAAGGCTTTAAACAATAAAATGAGTTTTCCAAACCATTTTATTAACTTACTGAGTTCAGGCCCTTTCAGATTGCTTAGGTAGGGTGTTTAAATGCCTGTTTTTAGTCTTTCAGGTAAAATATCTATTGCAGAGTTGTTTTTTCTGCTTTAAAGATTTAATATGTGTTTTTAGCTAGTTGTAAAAGTTACTTTTTGAAATGGTTTATGTTTTAAAATTGTTTGTATTTTAAAAAGTATTTTAAAAAACAGCTCCTGCCTTGCCTCTTCCTAGTTAATGTTACTTTGTTCTTCACTGATTTTTTTGGGGGGAGTGTGTGGCTGTTACACCTTTTGATTTAGTTGCTAATTCATGAATTTGTCATCAGAGAGCTCATCACAGTGCAAGACTATTCTTTGCAAAAGTCACTTGGTAGAATACCTCTTGAGTCTTAATGAGAGGGTTGAAAAAGTGCCTTTAGCATAGAGAACTTTAAATTGTGAGAATCTGCACAAAAAGTTTCTCTGGTGGATGTTTAACTTTCACATCTAGTGGAAGAATTGTCTATTGACACATAAAAATTTCCATTTCTTTTTATCATTGTTTATTAGCAGTCTTATATTTTCATCTGACAACTTATACTTTATATTTTGGCTCGTTTGGGGGCTCTAGTAATAAATAATTTGTCTCAAGTAGTTTTTGTTCATAAAACACAACTAATTGATCTGGGTGCAATTTTGAAAAGCATGTCTCACAAAGTAATGCTTCTTTGCCTACAAGCATTTAGCTCTCATAGCAATGATATTTGAATTTGGAGGTTAAGAAAATGCACATTTATTACTGAAAAGCTAATTTCAGACTGTGGCTCTGAAAAAGTGAGGACTTAAGTTTGTGGTAAAAATTATTAACATTCTTGTGCATTATTGGTGGAAACTTAGTTGCCTTCAAATAACCTTTTAAACATTTAGTAATTAACAGTTCCATAATTAGCTTTGCATATCTTGGCTGAGATTCAAAATGAATCTAACTGCAGTGCTGTGTGGAGGCTGGTTTACTATAGTCCTTCCCAGACCCTGGGATTTTCACAGACTCTCAACCCCATCCCCCTCCCCCCAAATTAAAAAAAAAAATGAAGAGGACTTCCTGGTTGCCAACTTGGTGCAGTTTTCTTCCTCTCAAGAAAGGATCTAAAATAAAAAAACAAACCCAGCTATAACCTCTTAGCACTATAATTTTACGTTATGAAAACTCACTAAGGGTTTCTTTCTTTTTTTTTTTTTTTTAATAATTGAAGTGTAGTTGCCTTACAGTGGTCATTTCTGCTGTACAAAAAAGTGATTCAGTTCAGTATATATATAACTTTTTTGGGCAGCACTGGGTCTTTGTTGCATAGGCTTTCTCTAGTTTCGGTGCTTGGGCTTCTCATTGTGGTGGCTTCTTTTCTTGTGGAGCACGCGCTCTAGGTGCGTGGTCTTCAGTAGTTGCAGCACTCAGGTTTAGTTGCTCCTGGGCATGTGGGATCTCCCTGGACCAGGGATGGAACCCGTGTCCTTGGCAAGAGGATTCTTAACCACTGGACCATCGGGGAAGTCCCTATAAGATCTTCTTTAAAGCATTCTTTTCCATTATGGTTTATCACAGGATATTGAGTATAGTTCCCTGCGCTCTACAGGACCTTGTTTATCCATTCTATATATATAATGGTTTGCATCTGCTAACCCCAAATGCCCAATCCATTCCCCTAGTTCCCTCCTGTTTGAAACCATAAGTCTGTTCTCTTTTTTTTTCCCCCCCTCTTAATTTTCAGTTGGCCTGAGAAAACTTCATTCAGGTAGATTTGGGGGCGGGGAGTTAAATAAACACAGTAAGGTCTGCCTTTGATGTTTGAAATTCAAGTCATATAAAGTCATATTATATAAAGTAATAGCCACATTTGCTTCCAATGTAAATGAATTATTTGAAATAAAGATACAGTAACCTTTTTGAAAAACAGAAACACTGTCTTCTTGACTCTTTTGAAGAAATTGGTTGTTTTGTTTTTAGCTTTGTTACTTTGTAAGTTTTATAGGTAATGAAAAGGAATTATAATTCCCTCAAAGAACTTTGGTCTAGACTTGTGTAAAGAGATATGGACGTGTGGACCCCAGTGACAGTTCCATGATATTGGTATTATACGAGCTGTTCCCTCTCCTCACCCTGTTTTCGGTAACAGTTTTCTAGAGGTTTAGAATTTCTCAAATATTTAATAAGCACTAGATAAACTGCAATCAGAACTTACATTTTGATCCTGTTAACTGCTGGAAGTTCAGTTGACCAACCAATACTTTCTGGCCCTTGGCAGCTTTCTGTTCTCCAGCTTGTGGTGTGTGTTCACGTAAAAGCTAATCAGAGAAGAAGACACCCTGAAGAAGAATTAACCGTTGGTGGTTTATTCTGGGGAGGGCTGATAGTAACTTTCTTAGAAGCCAGCTAGCAATCAGTGGAACTGAAGGGATGCAGGATGGTGATTCTGATCTCTCCTGAGTATTCATGCTAGAGTTGAAACTCATTATTTTTAAAAAATAATTTTTGTTTTTAGTTTAATTGTAGATTCACATGCAGTTGCCATTACAGATATCTTACAAAACTGTAGTGGAACGTCACACCAGGATACTGACATTGATAAAGCCTAGGTGCAGAGGGGCTCCATTACCACAAACATTCCTCTCGTCGCCTTTTTATAAGCACGATCACGCCAGCCCTACCTCTGGCAAGGACTAATCTCTTCTCCATTGCTATAATTTTGTCATTTCAAGACTGTCATGTCAGATTGACTTTTTGGATTGGCTGTTTTTCAATTAGCATAATTAAGGCTTGTTACCTTTTGGCCAAAATGAGTTTAGTTACTATCGTCTCTGAGTGGTTTGGGCTGTGTTCTTGAGATACCAAAAGTATTTGGGGATGGGGCAGCACAAGGTAAGGTGGATTTAAAACAGTAACAGTGAGAAATTGTTAATAATCATATGTATAAAATAAAGACCGAAGATCATTAGACCTTGGATGAGCAAGAGTTGTGAGAGTACAACACATTTGGGATATTTCAATATATATAGTTTTTTTTTCCATAAAAACATTTTTTTTCTGTGTATATAATGTAAGTGTAAAGGTAGTCTTACCATCTAGGATACGTCATGAAAAGAAATTACCTGGTTTTCCTCAACCAAAGTGGTGTTTTACAATTCAGAAGGAAGTTTGATGGATGTCTTTATACAAAGGAGTTCCAGGGGGACAATTTGAACAACCAAATATGGAATTATACCTCTAGGGGAAAAAATATCCATGAACTCATGCCAACATAAGTAAATTATTAAATAAATAAATAGGGGAGAAGAGACAGCTCTTTGTTACAGTAGGATTCTCCCCCCACCAAAAAAAAAAGTAGAAGGTATGATGGAAGTGGAAAATCACTAGTAGGCAAACCTTACAGTAATAATGGCTGCAAGCAAGAATCAGTAGATGCCAGAACTAGTGGGTGAGAGTATGATGACAAATACATATACATCAGATATCAGAAAATTTGCTTAGTCTCAGAGTGTCTTCCCCACAAGATCAATTAATTAATTACAAAGAGGAAATCAGTACTTTTAAAGTAAAGAAAATAAGCAGATACCAAATTGACTAGGTGATCAAAGTTATATGACAAGATGTGGCGACATGATGCACCAAGAAGGGCACATCTGAAGTGGTGTTCTTACTAAGGTGACGAAGTCGCTCAGTTGTGTCCGACTCTTTGCGACCCCGTGGACTGTAACCTACTAGGCTTTTCTGTCCATGGGACTCTCCAGGCAAGAATACTGGAGTGGATTGCCATTTCCTTCTCCAGGGGATCTTCCCGACCCAGGGATCGAACCCGGGCCTCCCGCATTGAAGGCAGATGCTTTAACCTCTGAGCCACCAGAGGTGTCCTTACTAAAAAGCCCTTCAATTTGAGTGTCATAAAACACTGCTGCTGCTGCTGCTAAGTCGCTTCAGTCGTGTCCGACTCTGTGCGACCCCAGAGATGGCAGCTCACCAGGCTCCCCCATCCCTGGGATTGTCCAGGCAAGAACACTGGAGTGGGTAGCCATTTCCTTCTCCAATGCGTGAAAGTGAAAAGTGAAAGTGAAGTCACTTAGTCGTGAAAGTGAAGTCGCTTAGTCGTGTCCGATCCTCAGCGACCCCATGGAGTGCAGCCTTCCAGGCTCCTCCGTCCATGGGATTTTCCAGGCAAGAGTACTGGAGTGGGGAAATTTTAGGATGCTCTACAAGACAGCCCGGAGGAGGAAATGGCAACCCACTCTAGTATTCTTGCCTGGAGAATCCCATGGACAGGGGAGCCTGGCAGGCTATACAGTCCATGTGGTTGCAAAGAGTCGGACACGACTTAGCAACTACACACACGAGATGGCCAGTACCCAGAGGTGTGTTCAGGTTATAATAGGATGAAGTGCTGAAGAAGAGCCACAGAGTGAAGGAGACCAAGGAAGCATGATAACCAAATGAACTGTGGGATTCTGGGTGAGGTCTTGGACCAGAAAGTAAACACTGGGACAACCAGTGACATTTGAATCGATAGTTTTTCTGTGGCAGGCTGGATGAAGAGTGTATAGGATCTCTGAACTACCTTTTATAAAAAAATAACTTCTATTAGTGTAAAGCTATGTCAAAATTAAAAGTGAAAGAAAACCAACAACCAGCTTTTGGGGTTGTTGTGACTCTGACAAGAGGCCGTCAAATTAAGATACTTTAAAAAAATCATCTTTTTTCCTGAGTTAATGAAGAGCTCAGTACCTTTTAGCTAAATATTTTGCGAACATTAAGACGTTAGTGACATGGCTGAATCAATATATTACAGGGAATTACTCACACACACACACATCCAAGTTTGCAATAAATGGACAAGAAGAGTTAAAATTTATTCACCTTTTTTTCCTAAATTTTGTAGATATTCCCATAAAAGTGCAGTATATTTTACCAGTTGTGAAGGTTTCATGATCTCAAATGTAAGTGAATTAGAATATTTGATATGTGAAAAAAATGTGCAGGAGAGAAAATATTCCATGCACATGAAGCAAGTAGAAAAGACGCTGGGGTAGTAGTTTAAGGAAGTCAGTTGAGGTGAAATCAAGTTTGTAGCATCCCCCTCTCTTTCCTTTCCTGTGAATTTAAAAAGTTTTAAATTGTTACTTTGGGTAGGAGTGAGGAGGTGGAAGGGAGGGGAAGGGTGGCAGTGAGTGTTAAAGAGGCAGGTCAGAGGCCCTATTCCAGCTGGAGCTGATGAGACCTCTGAGCTGCGTGTGCAGCATTTCATTAAAATCAGTTCAAGACAGAATTACAAGTCTTTTTTCCATATATATATATATATATATATTTTATGTATATATGTAAATGGAAAATCAAAACACAAAGGCATTATATATAATGCCTTTGCATTTCTGTTACAACCTCCCCTCCTCTGCCAGCCACCTACCTTTCATTCTTGTGGTAAATATTGTAGAATACATGCTGTTTTTGTATACAATGTATTTTTTTCTGTAACTGAAACTAGTGCTGGAAGATTAGATTAAAAAATATAGGTGGTAACATTTGAGATAACTACAAATAAACTATAAGCTGGGAGATATTTACTATTTTCAATTATAAAGATAAAGCCATTTGTTTTCTATATTTCAATAGGATTTTTTTCTGTTTGATGTTTTCAGTAACTGCTTTTGAGGGCACAACTGAAAAAGAAGAGCTGGCCAGCCTGCGAAGTAACTAAAATCTTACATTAATAAAGTAAAAAAAAAAGTGAAAATATATAGATGTTAACTAGCCCTATTTAACATTTGTCCAGTTGTTCTTGTATGTAAGTTAAGTATTTGAAGTCTTCAAGGCAGTAAAGTTTCTGATTTCTTCTGTAAGTAACATTATGCAGTCTTGCAAGCTCCACACTCAAATTAGAAAAATTTTTGGTCAAATTGTTAGAAATATTCAGCTAAGCTAAATTAGTTACTGTATTAAGAAAGGGCTTGATCAAATTTATACATTTCCAAACAACTAGAGCTGAGTTTTAAAAACTCATGAGTTAAAAAAAAGATCGAAATGCCAAGAATAGAGATGAAGAAGACTTTGTTTGCATTTCAGTTTTTTCTAGTCTTCATTTGTGTCGGATTCCCTTACTTTTGCGGGACTGGAATAAACTGAGGGGCGAGCTTTCAGGGCTGGCGTTATCAAGCACTGCCCTGCTCCTTCAATTGGGAAACCACAGACTTCTTTCAGAGGCAGACAGTGTATGCCGAGACCCACAACTTCTTCAATCCCAGATGTGAATCTCCAAACCTAAAGTCATCTGAGACTTAAGTTGGAATGGGTGAGAATTCCTATCTTGATTCCATTTTCTCTGGTATGGTTTAAATCTACATCAGTTAGAGGAAGCTCTGTGGGGGTCAGCATGGTAAAATCATTTCACTTTAAAAGTCCTTGTTCCCACTTGACATTTGGTGAGGTGGCTGCTTTCCTTTGTAGCTGCACATTTGTACCTTTAAGCACATTCACAGTATAGTTATTTTGAGTTTATTGAGTATATTCCCTTCATCTATCCTGGTGGCTATGACCCTGAACTTTGGTATCCAGACCACAGACAGCTTTGTGGTCCTGGGGAGGTAACTTAACTTCATGGGGTCTCAGGCTTTTGGATTTCAAGGGCTTTTTATTTTATTTATTTTTTTTTTTCAAGGGCTTTTTAAAAATCATAAAACTCTGGGCTTCTGATATTGGTTTGTCACCTATTTATTTTGAGAAGTAAGCTTGTTAAAGTGAATTTAAACTCTCTTTTTCATTTCATAAAAGAAAGGACATGCTAATATCATAAAGACAGAAAGGTTATAGTCTCAGAATAAATTTAGCTCTGTTTCACCATATTCTGTTTTTGTCAAGGATTGTTAAAATCTTGCCACTGATGAGTATGGGGCTTCCCAGGTGGTGCTAGTGGTAAGCAGCCTGCCAAAGCAGGAGACACAAGAGATGTGGGTTTGAGCCTTAGGTTGAGAAGATCCCCTAGAGTAGAAAATGGTAACCCATTCCAGTATTCTTTCCTGGAAAATTCCATGGGCAGAGGAGCCTGCTGGTCTATAGTCCATGGGTTCACAAAGAGTCAGACCTGACTGAACAGCTCATATTACCAGCCTTACATGATTGTATAGATTTAAGTATGCTCATGTATTTTTAGTTTTTTTTTTTTTTAACAGTCTCTGACTTGAGTGTTTAATATTTGTTATATTTTAAAACTTTTTATTTCATATTGGAGTATAGCCTATTAATAATGTTGTGATACTTTTAGGTGGACAGCGAAGAGACTCAGTCATTCATACACATGTATCCATTCTCCCTTAAACTCCCCTCCCATATTATTATTTTTCACTTGTTGGTGTTTATTTTTCTCTTAGATAATTTTTCATCATTCATGTATCTTACAGTTAATTCACTGAAGTGATCATAATATAAATCTAATTGGTAGAATTGATTCAAGGCTTAGATTGTGTTGGCATTGCATTAGTCTGCAGGTTGTCAGAAACCACACACATGGAGGTCTACCGATGGGCTTATCTTTCTCACAAAATAAGAAATCTCAAGTTAGACAGTTCAGGCCTGAAGGAGAAGCTCAAAGATTTCATCAAGGAAAGTAGCTCATGCTACTTAGCAAGTGATTTTAGGTTTCAGAGTCCCAAGATGATGGCTGCATCCCAAGCAGGAGAGATGGGAGGAGGTTGAAACTTACCTCTTTTGTTGGTAAGAGTTTGTTATTTTGAAGGGACGTCCTCTCCAGGTGTTTGTCATTGACCAGAGCTGGGTCACATGGCTACTCCTAGTTGCAAAGGAGGCTGGAAATGTGAATATTTTGCACTTAAGCCTGTATATTGCAGAAAGACAGGAAAGAAGGAGGTTAAGATGAATGAGCGCTATGAGCTGATAGTATTTGTCCAACTTACTTTGTGTAGGAAACGGATGATTGTAAGAAGTTTACAGAGTGATTCTCAGGAGACCGCTTTGAAAGTCTTACTTCCAGAGGTCTTACAGTAACATATAGAGCTCCATTACTGTAATTGCAGTTTTGGAGTCACCTAGATATATTTAACTTTTTAGTTCAGTTATTAGATGTATGACTATTAATTTTCTGAAGCACAGTCTCTTATTTGAAAATAGAGGTAAAAATACCAGTGTGTGAACATTATATATAAATTTAACATTATATATAAATATAAATAAAATACTAAATGTGACTTTTAAGTATGTTTTTAAGTGGGAACTATTGATTTATGTATTAATTTAAAATAAAACGTAGGTTTATATTTTCTACATTTTTTTGCCTCAGTTGCACTCTGTTTTAAAATTTTATTTCATTCGAATTATGTGTTCAGTTTTATGTTCTGATATTTCTGTGTGTAGCAGTGCTTTGTTATTTTTCTGGGACTTTTAAGTTTTCAATTTGTCCTTCCTCATACAAGCTGAATCATCATCATTTTATAAATATGCAATCATATATAAAATACTTGTAAAAGAGCAGTTTAAATAGTTTTCTGTAATTTGTTGAATTCATGCTTATAAACTTATGTCTTTGAGAAAAATGACTTCATATTGAATGTTATATGAGACTAGTGAAAGTGTGTGAAAGTGTTAGTTGCTCACTTGTGTCTGACTCTTTGTGACCCCATGGACTGTAACAAGCAAGACTCTTCTGTCCATGGAATGCTGCAGGCCAGAATACCGGAGTGGGTTGTCATTCCCTTCTCCAGGGGATCTTCCTGACCCAGCGATTTAACCCAGGTCTCCCGTGTTGCAGGCAGATTCTTTACTGTCTGAGAAGACTGACTTTGATATTAAAACTTTAAGTATGCAGTATGTCTTGCTTTAGAGTAGATGTGCTTAGTTATGGGCTTTTAATGATAGCATTCAAGATTTATGTAGATAAACGGCTCTTATGTGTAGTGGGGTCAGTTAAACTGTTTGCTATCAGAAGCTGATGGCTAGAAATGTTACTTGAAAAAGTCTGGAGTATTTGTTATTTTAAAACATTCTGTGTTTTTTTTTTTTTTTTTTTGTAAGTTATTTGTTTTTGGGAGGGGGGCTAAGGTCTAAATATGCCTGAATCTGGAGTATAAGTTAAGACTTTGATTTCATTTAAAATGGATTAATGTGTAAGGTGTCTGTTGGCCTCACTGGAGAGATTGCTTGGCTGGAATTTGCTATGCATCTTTAAAACTAAGGTCTTGGCACACCCCATAGCACAGAACTGGAGCTAATAAATGCTGTTTAATGACTTTTTTTTTTTTCCCCTGAGAATTTGAGATACAGCGGAAAATGTAATTATATACTTCTACATTAATAGTGAATTGGATAAAAGCTGAATAGGAGCAGTAGTTCAGTTTCTGTAACACAGAAGCCCTCGTTTATAGAAACATGTAACTTTGTGGAGCAAAGTTTTTTTTTTTCTTGAGTATCAGGCAGTTGCCTCCCTATAAGTTTAATCACTTTGGTGTTGATATACTGAACTGTCATTTACACTATATTTGATTGTTATTTAACAGAGTGTATAAATTCTTCCTCTGAGCTCCTGTGACATCTTTGTTCTACTTTGCAGTACCTTTTTTTAAATTACTTTGAGATTTTTGACTATGGTCAGGGACAGTATAATGACAGACTTAAATTATAAAATTCAATTCAGTTCTGGTATTTAGAACCAATTTGCTGATAAAGTGTCACTAAGTAGAGATCTTAGCTTTGATCCATTTTATTAGATATGACTATGTGTATAGATTAACTCCTTGGGCTTCCGAGATGTTGCATTGGTAAGGAATCCACCTGCCAATGCAGGAGGTGCCGGTTCAGTTCCTGGGTCTGAAAGATGGGGAGTAGAGACATGACAACCCACTCCAGTATTCTTGCCTGGGAAATCCCATGGCCAGAAGATCCTGGTGTGCTACACTTGCATGAGGTTGCAAAGAGTGACTGAGCACGCGCATAGTAACTTCTTAAGGAGCAGTTTCCGAAATAGATTCAGTGCTCTCTGCTTAGATCTTTACTTACTGATTATATATAAAATTTAGAAGAAGGTAAAATGTACTAAGACTTATTCTGGGTAAAATATTTACACATTTGTAGTAAAAGGCATCTTAATTAAATACATGTATAGAGTAGAATTTAACTTCATTGATTTCTACTTTTTAACCTGTACATTGTAATTTTTTATTTTGTCATGTAATCTTTTTTTCTTTTTTTGGTCACACCGCCTGACTGGTGGGGATCTTAGTTCCTGAACTGGGGATCGGACCTGGGTCCTTGGCAGTGAAAGTGCACAGTCCTAACCCCTCGACCGCCAGAGAATTCCCATAATGCTCTTCTTTATGGGAAGGGATAGTGTGATTCCGGAGCATGAGAAAGGCATGTAATCCATAGACTGTTTCCCTTACCTGATGACGCCTGAAGGGACCTTGAGGAAAACAGACTTGTCAGTATTGGTTCTTGACGCTGAGTGGAACCTTAGAATTGGCTATCATTGTATCACAGACATGGAGGCTTCCAGGGGCCTATGGAGAGTCCTGGAAATCTAGCCTAGTCTCCACCTTTAACTTCTATTAGAAAAGGGAGACTTACCACTAAAAAAATGCTGCAAATCCCTGATCTAGTTTGGGACTCCTGAGAAAATAAACACCAAGAGTAGTTGGTGAATTTCCCCATGCCACAGGGACAGAGCCAGCACACTGTTGAAAACTTAATCTCCTAGATCAGGACTGAGTGAACTGTAGCCCTTGGGCCAAATTCAGCCCGTAGCCTGGTTTTGTGTATAAAGTTGTATTGGGACCCAGTCAGGCTCATTCTTCCTGTTGTCTGTGGCTGCTTTCGTGCTTCAGAGGCTGAGTATGGCCTGCAGAGGCTAAAATACGTACTGTCTGGCTCTATAGAAATTTGTCCTTTGCCTTACAGACTCTCATTTCTGAGAACTTCCAACTGATTTCAGAGCTCAAGGATTTAATATGTCTTTTATAGTTGCAGGTCTGTAATCAAAGAGGTATATTTATACAAGGGGCTTTCCAAGTGGCTCAGTGGTAAAGCATCCGCCTGCCAATGCAGGAGTCATGGGTTCGATCCCTGAGTCGGGAAGATCCCCTGGAGGAGGGCATGGCAACCCACTCCGGTATTCTTACCTGGGAAATCCCATGGACAGAGGAGCCTGGCGGGCTGCAGTCCATGAGGTCACAAAGAATCTGATGGTGATTGAGCATACACACATCTTTATACAAAGGGGAATGAAGTAGAGGCATCTCAACCCAGCCTAGATACACTGTTATTTAAGCGCAGCAAAAACAAAGCTATTTTGTTAATTTCAATTATTTTTTCTTTTGAGATGTAGCTAAAAGAGTACTGGGACTTTTAATCATCATTCTAATAAAGTGTCTCCTGGTGTTCTTTACAAGTACAGTCTGAAAGGAGAAAAGAAATTTTATTATATAGTAACATTATTAACATAACTGTTCATAAAATGTCTTAAAGGCACTGGGTGTAATATGTGTAATTTATTATTGTTCATCTGCTAATGTTTACCCAATTTTTTTTTTTTTCTTCTGTGTCATACAGTTTTGCTCCCAGGAAGGACATATTTTTGTATAGGTTAATTCATCAGTTTTCCAGCCTGACTTTATTGAAACTGTCTTGTCTTTTTCTCGGTTTTCAAGAAATCTAGAGTTAGGTGAGAAGTTTTAAGAAAAATCCTCTTCTTGAATTAGGCTTTCATTGATGAAACAAAACTGAATTATATAAGCCCATTAGATATACCAGCCCCTGTTCTTGGCACCTGCTCGGTGCTCTGCTTAATAACTTTGCGTTGTACTCAAAGATGTTTTTATTTCCATTGTGTTTGCAATCAAGAATGATTGTACTACTACCGTTAGCTTTTGAAAAATGCTTTTGTAGGTACATTATCTAAACCTTTAAATTGGATTCAGAGATAAAACTCTTTGCTTTTTATTATATTGTTTACCTTTCCTTGTCTTGCACCCAAACAGAAACTTGCTTGAGTTGATCTTTCCTTTTCATAGTGGCTGCAGAATTGTTCTCAGTAGCTGTTACTTCTTGGCAATCACAAAAATAACTTAATTAGTTAACAGATGATAACTTGTACAGGTATGGTAATTAATTACATTGATGTGAGTAAAGAAAAGCGGGTATTTCAATGAGGCTTCTGGGGTTAGAAATGAAATTACTTTCTTGAGAAGATATGCTTTCATCATGGTTTAGGAGAGAGACACTAAGGTCTCTAAAATTGCAACAGTCTTGCTAGTTCAGTGAAACTTTGTAGAAAATGTTAATGGAAATCTTATTACAATGTATACAGTTTCAGACCTCCTCTATCCTGGTAGAAACATTCTTAGTATTTAAGCTGCTTCCTTACTTAATCCTTAGAGGATAATCAGTTTTCATACTGTCAGTTGCCTCCTCAGTTGTCTAGGAAAAGTCTTCCAAGAAGACTATAATTCATGTAGTCTTCTGGAAAGGATTAGAAACTATTTAATTTAAAACTTCAGGGATATTGTACAGAATTTTGAACATTTCTGCTTGTGATTTTTTTTTTTTTTTTAAAGGAAGGGAGTAAATGTTAAACATTTTGAGCCAATTTTTAGGAAGACAGTATTTACCTTCAAATTGGTTGAAGGAAAATACAGACTAGCACAGGGGAAACAAGAAAGAAACCAACATCTCCTGGAAATCTTTGAAAGTCTGGTGAAAAGAAAACCATACTTCTCATCACACTGGATGAAATTTTTTAGAATTAAGAAAGATCTCACCCATAACTTAAAGTCCAGCCTTTTGTATTTGTTGTTATTGAGTCACTCAGTCGTGCCTGACTCTTTGCGACCCCATGTTGCAGAACACGCCAGGCACTGTCTCCTGGCAGTTTGTGCAAACTCTTGTTCATTGAGTGGGTGATGCCATTCAACCATCTCATCCTCTGTCTTCCCCTTTTGTATATCTTACACTTTTCTTTATATTTGAAATAGGTTAAGTGACTTTTTTTTTTTTTTGGCAAAATATCATTTACTCTCTCTTGTCCAAGGTTTAGACAAGAAAAAAAAAGTGGCCAATCTCTATCATCTCTTTCAGAAGGTTATAAGGATTTCTCAGAATTTTCTTAGTTTATTAGGCAAAGATTCCCCGTTGGTGATCGAGAAAATGAGCAAGTTAAGAATGTTTATGGGAACCCATGCTGGTCCGCCCCCCTCTGCTTTTAGGCTAGGTTGTAATTTACACTTTACTTCATTTTCACTCTTCTCAGTTGAGTGTAAGATCAATAGTACAAGAAAAGAAACGCTGCTGCTGTGGACCTGTTTATTTAGGGTGGTATTTCAGAGAGAAAACTCCTAAGGCCTCATTTCTTGACAAGTAGAAGCCATTCCTGTGGATGGTAATTTTCAAGAATGATACTTGTAACCACAAAGAACAATACTCTTGCATTATCTTCTGGGTAAACTGCTCCTATGTTCGAACTGATTTAGTAAAAAGCTAACCATGGAGTTTGGGAAAGAAAACATCCATTTATTTTCCTTCCTGATTCTTCCTTTCATTCTCACTGCTGTCATCCTCTCGTCTTTGTCCACGGGCCACAAGCAAAGGGACCCTTTTTACCCAGGGTCCCTTCATTCCTTGCTGTTCTTCCCTCAAACCTGTCCTGCGCATTTTAAAAGGACTAACTTAAATGTTTCCTCCTCTATGAAGCTTTTTCTGGTCACTTGAGCTAGATGTTGAATTTTCCTTTGTGAAAATGTTTACTGTTTTTAACTTGCACCTCTCAGTAAGGCATTTATCGTCTGGTAATATTCTGAGTAATATTCTATAGTGTATATAGTGTGCGCACACACACACACACACACTATCTGTTCATCCCTTGGTAGACATTAAGGGTGTTTCCACATCTTGGCTATTGTATTGTAAATAATGCTAACTGAACGTAGGGGCACACGTATCTTTTCAAATTGCTGTTTTCATATCCTCTGGATAAATACCCAGCAGTGGAATAGCTGTGACATATGGTAGTTCTGTTCTTAATTTTTAAGTTAATCTCTGCATTGTTCTCCACAGTGGCTGCAGCAATCTACATTCCCATCAACGGCGCCCAAGGGCTGCCTTTTCTCCACACACCTGGTATTAATAAGACCTGTTATTTGTTATCTTCTTGATAATAGCCATTTTGACCCATGGGAGGTGATATCTCATCATGGTTTTGATTTACATTTCTCTAATAATTGGTCATGTGGAGCATCTTTTTATTTACCTATTGGCCATCTCTTTGTCTTTTTTGGAAAAATGTCTGTTCAGTCCTTTGCTTATTTTTTAATTGGACCTTGTTTTTTGAAATGTTGAGTTGTACGAGTTTTTTGTATATTTTGAGTTGTATACTCTGGATTTTACCAAAATATTTGGGTCTGACCCCTTGTCAGATTTATGATTTGTAAATATCTTTCCTCTTTTAGCAGGTTTCCTTTTCACTTTATTGATGATTTCCTTCATGGTAGAAGTTTTTAGTTTGATGTAGTCCCATTTTCATTTTCAAATTGTGTGGGATGTGGAACTTCCCTGAGCAGGGGAACAAGGGATCGAACCTGGACCCTCTGCAGTGGAAACTTGGAGTCTTAAACACTGGACCACCAGGGAAATCTAAGTCTCATGTTTAATTTTTCGCTTTTGTTTCCCTTGCCTTAGGAGTCAAATCCAAAACCATGGCTAAGACCAATGTCAGGAAGGTTGTCGCCTCTGTTTCCTTCTAGGAATTTATGCTTTTTAGGTCTTACATTCCAGTCTTTAATCTATTTTTAGTTAATTTTTGTGTGGTGACATATAATTGGTCTCTCTGCATTCTTTTGCATGTAATTGTCCAGCTTTCCCAACACCAGTTTTGAGGAGACTATCTTTTCTTTCTTGTGCGTTCTTGGCTCCTTTGTTGTAAGTTAATTGTCCATGTATATATGGTTTTATTTTTGTGCCCTTATTCTGTTTCATTGATCTGTGTGTCTGTTTTTATACCAGGGCCATATTATTTTGATAACTGTAGCTTTGTAATATAGTTTGAAATCAGAGAATGTGATACCTCCACATTTGTTATTCTTTCTGAATATAGCTTTAGCTAGTTGGGCTCTATTGTGGTTCCATATAAATATTTGTTCTAGTTCTATGAAAGATGTCATTGGAATTTTGATAGGGATTGCATTGAGTTTGTGGATTGCTTTGGGTAATATGATCGTTTTAACAATATCAATTCTTTCAATACATGAGTGTGGAATATGTTTTCATTTGATTAGTGCGTTCAATTTCTTTCATCTTACGGTTTTTAGTGTACCTTACCTCTTATTTTAAACTGCAAAAAATTCCTTGAATCTATCTTATAGACATTTATGTTTCTATGGTGTTTTATAATACCTAAGAATTTCATAAATACTTAAACATATGAAGTGTGCATCAGACATTTTCCATGTAATTCAATAAGCAGTAATGACAGGGTACAACCCAATTTGGTATAATTTTAAAATTTAACTCCTGGGAGATTATTTTTTTACTATTTGAGTATAACATAATTTAGGCTTGTTATTATTTTAAGACAGCTACAATTAACTCTTAGAATTGCTTGGATAGGTGATATGATTCAAATTTTACTTAGCCACCATGACTTTGGTCAGTCACATAAGTAAGTCAGAAATAGAAGCCTGAAACTCTAGGCATGATCTTATGAATTTCTAAACCCTGGACTTCAGTTTGTTGCCTTGGATTTTATTCGAGGGGTGTGTACATTTGCTTTTACTGGATTCTGAACTTTTTCTTTTATACATCTACTTTAAGCTTTTGTAAGTCAGATCGACAGTATTTTAAACTGTATAACTAATCTCTTGTAAGATCTAAGAGAAACAGAACTTGTAATGCTTTAATGATGTCACTCATTTTGGGGTCTGTAATCTAATGAAAAGTAGGTGAGAGAGAGGGGCTGCTGTGGTACTCCATGTTCTCTGAGTGTTCTTTGGCAGCTTTCCTTGGACCTCAGCTTTCTGGTCTGTAAAACAGTACACTGTTTTCCAGGGTGTCTGTTAAGGGTTAAATGAACATAACATATGAGAAAGTACTTCTCAAAGGGAAAAGTCTACAGTAATGTAAGACATTACAGTCACTGACACAATGAAAGTATTAGTGCCAATAGAAATTGTGAGTCATATTAAAAGATAAGAGACTATTTGGCTATACAAATAATACTGTTTGGCTAGTAGTATTTGTAGAAATATGCCTCTTTTCAGTGTGAGTAAGGTAGTAAGACCATGTTTTCAAATTATTTCTTTATTTGGTTGTCCAGATTAATACTTATCTGCATCATTTTAGAAGCATAGGCTTCATGTTGAGCTTTCTAAAGAGCTTTCTTTGTTAAAGCATTTTCAGACTTCAAAGAACCATTGTGTAAGAACTCATCTATACCAATATATCTTGAGTAGTTTTGATTATTTTATGTTGAATAGAAAAGCTGAACTGAAAATTTTTTCACTTTCAAAAGTACTGAAGTGGCAAAGTCTTTCCATATGTGTAACATGTATATATATTCTCTTCTAAGAGTGTTTATCGGAATACATATTTTTGAAATAAAAGCTTTATATTTGTGTGCTGTGAATAGATATGACTTTCTGTTCTTTTCTGATTATTGAAATCTGTCATCATTCTGTACTTAAATTTGAATACTCTGTGAACTTAGAGATATAGCCAAAAACTTGCAGAAGAGTGTTAATAAGTATAAGAATATGGAATAGAAATTTAATGTCTATTTTTGAAGAATTTGAAAAGGAATTGGAATTACTTTCATAATATAAACTTTCACTATTAAAAGGTACAACAGTAAATGAATCTTTATATTATGCTTCTAATGATCTTTTATTGATTTACTTTTGTAGTGCTGCACCTTTGAAAGTTCAAGTCTCCATTAGTATAATAATACATAATATTTAGAGTTGTGTTGTTTGCTCTTCATTTATACTTAGGGAGAACACAACTTAGAAGAACTGAGGGACGATATGGAAAAGCAATAGAAAAGCAATAGACATTTATTAAGTCTTCATTATGTGTCAGAAAGTCAGCTGTTTTTTTTTCCCCCTCATTTTTTAGTTTTTCAGTTCAGTTCAGTTGCTCAGTCGTGTCCGACTCTTTGCGACCCCATGAATCACAGCACACCAGGCCTCCCTGTCCATCACCATCTCCGGGAGTTCACTCAGACTCAGGTCCATCGAGTCAGTGATGCCATCCAGCCATCTCATCCTCTGTCGTCCCCTTCTCCTCCTGCCCACAATCCCTCCCAGCATCAGAGTCTTTTCCAATGAGTCAACTCTTCACATGAGGTAGCCAAAGGACTGGAGTTTCAGCTTTAGCATCATTCCTTCCAAAGAAATCCCAGGGCTGATCTCCTTCAGCATGGACTGGCTGGATCTCCTTGCAGCCCAAGGGACTCTCCAGAGTCTTCTCCAGCACCACAGTTCAAAAGTATTTTTAATTTTTACATCATCCCAATTAAGCAGGAGATGCTGCTCTTAACTTACCAGTGAAGAAGCAACTGAGATAGAGAAGTTAACTCCTTTCCTTAAGGACACATAACTGTCTGATCTCAAAGTCCACACTTTTCCACTCTACCAGACTCCTTCTGAAATAAAATTGAGTGTCAGTATCTGGACTGTTGTAGTAAGGACTGTTACAAAGTGAAGTTCCAATTTGCTTAAGGTCTTTCTCTTTATTTGCCCATTTCTCTTTATGTAAAATGTTTCACTAGTTTACTTGTACTTCAGAGATGAGCTTCAGGTCTAAAATCTCATTTTATTGAAATTTTGGGACTTCCCTGGTTGTCCAGTGGTTAAGACTGCATGCTTCCACTGCAGGAGGCCTGGGTTTGATCCATGGGTAGAAAACTAAGATTCTGCAAGCCACACAGTGTGGTCAAATATAAATAATTTTATTAAAAGTTTAATTTTTAGAATAATTGGAGTTAGTAGAGTAGGACTGGAAGGTCTATTTTTAACTTAGGTCCAGTTCAGTTCAGTTCAGTCGTTCAGTCGTGTCCGACTCTTTGCCACCTCATGAATTGCAGCATGCCAGGCCTCCCTGTCCATCACCAACCCCTGGAGTTCACTCAGACTCACGTCCATTGAGTCCGTGATGCCATCCAGCCATCTCATCCTCTGTCGTCCCCTTCTTCTGTCCCCAATCCCTCCCAGCATCAAAGTCTTTTCCAGTGAGTCAACTCTTCGCATGAGGTGGTCAAAGTACTGGAGTTTCAGCTTCAGCATCATTCCTTCCAAAGAAATCTCAGGGCTGATCTCCTTCAGAATGCACTGGTTGGATCTCCTTGCAGTCCAAGGGACTCTCAAGAGTCTTCTCCAACACCACACTTCAAAAGCATCAATTCTTCGGCGCTCAGCCTTCTTCACAGTCCAACTCTCACATCCATACATGTTTACTGGAAAAACCATAGCCTTTAGACGACCTTAGTCGGCAAAGTAATGTCTCTGCTTTTCAATATGCTGTCTAGGTTGATCATAACTTTTCTTCCAAGGAGTAAGAGTCTTTTAATTTCATGGCTGCAATCACCATCTGCAGTGATTTTGGAGCCCCCCAAAATAAAGTCTGACACTGTTTCCACTGTTTCTCCATCTATTTCCCATGGAGCGATGGGACCGGATGCCATGATCTTCGTTTTCTGAATGTTGAGCTTTAAGCCAACTTTTTCACTCTCCTCTTTTACTTTCATCAAGAGGCTTTTTAGTTCCTCTTCACTTTCTGCCATAAGGGTAGTGTCATCTGCATATCTGAGGTTATTGATATTTCTCCTGGCAATCTTGATTCCAGCTTGTGCTTCTTCCAGCCCAGCGTTTCTCATGATGTACTCTGCATATAAGTTAAATAAGCAGGGTGACAATATACAGCCTTGACATACTCCTTTTCCTATTTGGAACCAGTCTGTTGTTCCAGGTCCAGTTCTAACTGTTGCTTCCTGACCTGCATACAGATTTCTCAAGAGACAGGTTAGGTGGTCTGGTATTCCCATCTCTCTCAGAATTTTCCACAGTTTATTGTGATCCACCCAGTCATAGGCTTTGGCATAGTCAATAAGGCAGAAATAGATGGTTTTCTGGAACTCTCTTGCTTTTTCGATGATCCAGCGATGTTGGCAATTTGATCTCTGGTTCCTTTGCCTTTTCTAAAACCAGCTTGAACATCAGGAAGTTCACGGATCACGTATTGCTGAAGCCTGGCTTGGAGAATTTTGAGCATTACTTTATTAGCATGTGAGATGAGTGCAATTGTATGGTAGTTTGAGCATTCTTCGGCATTGCCTTTCTTTGGGATTGGAATGAAAACTGACCTTTTCCAGTGCTGTGGCCACTGCTGAGTTCTCCAAACTTGCTGGCATATTGAGTGCAGCGCTTTCACAGCATCATCTTTCAGGATTTGAAATAGCTCAACTGGAATTCCATCACCTCCGCTAGCTTTGTTCGTAGTGATGCTTTCTAAGGCCCACTTGACTTCACATTCCAAGATGTCTGGCTCTAGATGAGTGATCACACCATCGTGATTATCCGGGTCATGAAGATCCTTTTTGTACAGTTCTTCTGTGTATTCTTGCTATCTCTTCTTAATATCTTCTGCTTCTGTTAGGTCCATACCATTTCTGTCCTTTATTGTGCCCATCTTTGCATGAAATGTTCCCTTAGTATCTCTTAAGTTTCTTGAAGAGATCTCTAGTCTTTCCCATTTTGTTCTTTACCTCTATTTCTTTGCATTGATCGCTGAAGAAATACTTAGCAAATAGATAAGTCTTGATAAATGTTAGATATTGTTATATTAACTCTGCCTTTTAAGTAGCTTGTCTTAGTCATTAGGTTTATCTGAAAAAATACAGAGTTTTACATGATGGTTTTAGTAGCATCTAATATTTCTTGACAGTTTTGTCACTGGATACTGTTTTAAGGATGTGAAGTGTTAGTTGCTCAGTCATATCTAACTCTTTGCGACACCATGGACTGTAACCCTCTAGGCTCCTCTGTCCATGGAATTCTCCAGGCAAGAATACTGCCTGGAGAATACTGCCTTAGGGTTGTCATTTACTTCTCCAGGGTATCTTCCTGACCCAGGGATCAAACCCAGGTCTCCTGCATTGCAGGCAGATTCTTTACCATTTGATCCACCAGGGAAGCCCTAAGGATGTAAATGTATTATTCTCTTTCCTCCTTTTCAGTACTTTGTTTTATCCAGTGACATAGTAACATGATAAATATATTATCTTGGTATCTTCTTCTGATTAGTTGTTACTGGTTTTTGCTTGCTTTTTTATTTTTAATAATCAACTACATTATTAAGGATTTTTGTCAGTTGAAGAGAATGGAAGTGATGATTACAATTAGAATTCTTTGATCTTTGGTTTGGGCTAGCTTGATGCCTTTCAAGTTGTTATGTACTGGGGTGGGAGTTCAGGGGAAACTAACCAGTTTTTCTCAGCAGTAGTATATCCAGGCATCTGCTTGTTTGTCAGAAAAACACAGACTTGACATACCTCTTATTTCTGTTGCTTATGACATTTCCACATAGAATTATATTAATAATTTCTGTCTGGAAACATAGTTGGAAGCCTTGGTTTTCAGTGGTGCCTGAAAAAGATCGGGGAAAGGCTCAGGGGCTTGCTCCTAGGGACCAGATTTGAATGGATTGTAGTATTCGGAACTAGCAAGTTGGAGAGTAAAACATTCCTGGCACTTCTGCATTTCTATTGCCGTGAAGATGTCTTAACTCGTAAGTGAATTTTGTTGTCTGACTACATTACTTGGAAAGGGATTAATTGAACTGAAATTTGACCAGAATCGAGAAACTTTCAGAAATTATCCAGATATGCTAAGAATTAATTCATAAGCCTGTATCTTGCAGAGAGGTCCTGTTTATGTTTTCTGACATTATCCGACACTATTTTATGATTGTACTTCTTGATCTCAACTATATAATGAAAGACAGATGCTAGATTCTGGAAAGTGAGATCTTAAGGAATCTTAAGTGCTTCTGAAATGCTGAAATCCAGATGTTCTGGTGGTGCTGGGGATGTATCTGTGTCTCAGTGATGTGCTCGAGGCGTTTCAGTTGAGGAGACCTGTGTTACTGTGCCGGTGGTATCAAGTCCAGTTTGTTCCCCTTTGTCCTTACAAGACATAGAAAATGCCCTTACTTTAGGGATGGAAGAACACAGTACTCTAGGGCAGAAAGGAGGTTTTCAAAGGGGTAACAAGGTCTTTTTTCTTTTCTTTTTTTAATTCTGAATTTTCTCATTTATGACTCCTTTAAAAAAACAAAACCATATCATTTCCTTCCAGAATATTCTATGTTGACCATTCCTCAGGCTCCTGTTTTTGAGGGGCATTGGGAACAGAAAGAAAGGTTGAGTGCAACCTCCTACTGGGTTGCTCAAAATTCACCCTGCATTGCAACTGTACATGATAATGTGTTGCTGTCTCCGGAATGTTTGCAATGTTCCACAAATGTTCATCATTTGTACTTAGACTGTATATTTAAAAACTAGTGTTTTAAATAATATTAGGGTTTTGTGTGTGAGTGTGCATAGTTCACATATCAAACATTATAAAAAGGTGTACAAAGGAGAGCCTTCCTTCCTCTTCTGCTCCACATATGCCTGGTCTCCAGCCCCGAAAGAGAGTGAGTGGTCTCAGTTGCTTGTTTATTTTTCCAAAGATTTTTTTTGAAGATACATGCATAGACCCATGCAAAATGTTTTCCCTAACCCCCAGATTATATCTACTGATCTATCTGTCCCTTATTTATTTACTGTAAAATATAATTTGGGAATCTTTCTGGAACAGTGAACGAAGAGTTCCCTTGTGGGGTGTGTCTGTGAGTGTGTGTTTAGCCAGTACAGCATATTCCCAGTGCTACAAGGAATATCCCTTACATATGTGAGCTGATAAATTTCTGTTGGGCCAAAGGATTCTTGCATTTCTAATTTTGATAATTATTGTAGTAGCATACTACTGTCAACATTGTATTAGGAATTAAAAACACAAATTGTAATTAAGTTGGTTGCAACTTTTACAAAAGTCAGTTATAATTTTTTTAAAAAACATTAGTTATTGGCTGAGCTGGGTCTTAGTTGTGGTATGCGGTATCTTTAGTTGCAACATTCAGACTCTTAGTGGCGCCAAATGGGATCTTGTTCCCTGACCAGGAATAGAACCTGGGTCCCCTGATTGGGAGCATGAAGTCTTAGCAGGAAGTCTGCAGGTGTAATTTATCTATAGTAAGAGTTATCCTTCCCAGTATAAAATTCTGTGAGTTTTAACATGTGTACAGGCACACCACCAGCAGTCACCACAGTCAGAGATGTTTCCATCATCTGGAAAGCTCCCTGCCCCTGTCTGTAGTCAGTCTCCTCTGACTAGCCCTGACTGTGGCAGCCATTGGTCTGATGTCTCTTAGTACAGGTTTGCCTGTACAGGTTTGTCATATATTAATACATGGAATCATATAGTGGGCCATCTTCTTGCATCACTTCTTCATCAAGCATCAGGCTTTTGAGATTGAGCCATGCTGTGACATGTATCAGTAGTGGGTTTTTTTGTTTGTTTGTTTTGTTTTCCCCTGTTCATTTCATCATATGCTGCTTCTGCTGCTACTAAGTCGCTTCAGTCGTGTCCGACCCTGTGCGACCCCATAGACGGCAGCCCACCAGGTTCCCCCGTCCCTGGGATTCTCCAGGCAAGAACACTGGAGTGGGTTGCCATTGCCTTCTCCAATGCATGAAAGTAAAAAGTGAAAGTGGAGTCGCTCAGTCGTGTCTGACTCTTCATGACCCCATGGACTGCATGCAGCCTACCAGGCTCCTCCATCCATGGGATTTTTAAGGCAAGAGTACTGGAGTGGGTTACCATTGCCTTCTATTTCATCATATAGATGTTCCAAAATTTGTTTATCCACAATCCATATTTGAGTTGCTTTTAGTTTTTGGCAATTATGAATAAAGCTGCTGTAAACCATACATGTAAGAATTTATGTGAACATATATTTTTGTTTTTATTGGCAAATACCTAAGTGTGGGATTCCTGGGGCTACATGCTGTTTAACTTCATGAGAAACTGACAAATTCTTATTTCTGAAGCAGCTGTGTCATATGGTATTTCCGTCTGCAGTGCATGAAAATTCCAGTTGTCCTGCATCTTAATCAGCACTTGGATATGTCAGGTTATATTTTAAGGCATTTTATTAATAAGCATATATTGATATATTAGTGTTTTTTAACAAACAGCTTTATTGAAGTATAATTCATATACTGTATTATTCACTCATTTAAAGCATATGATCAGTGAATTTTAGTGTATTTACAGGAATGTGCAGCTACCATCACAGTCAATTTTAGAACATTTTTATCACCTCAGAAAGAAAATCCTTGTGTTCTTTAGCTATTACCCGCTGTGCACTATGCTTCCTGTCCTAATTAACCAGGAGTTTACTTTTGTCGCTATAGAATTTCCTATTCTGGACATTTTGTATGAATGGAATAATGTAATATGCAGTTTTTGTGTGTGCCTGGCTTGTTTTATTTAGCATTATGTTTTCAAGATTAATCCATGTTGTAGTGTGTATAAAGCATTCCATTCCTTTTTGGGGCCAAATAATATTTCATCATGAAATATTATGAGTTACAAGCTGGAATCAAGATAGGTGGGAGAAACATCAACAACCTCAGATATGCGGATGTTACCACTCTAACGGCAGAAAGCGAAGAGGAAATGAAGAGCCTCTTGATGACAGTGAAGGAAGAGAGTGAAAGAGCCAGCTTAAAACTAAATATTAAAAAAACTAAGATCGTGGCATCATGCCCCATTACTTCATGGCATATAGAAGGGGAAAAGGTGGAACTAGTGACAGATTTCCTCTTCTTGGGCTCTAAAATCACTGCAGATGGTGACTGCAGCCATGAAATAGGCAGACGATTGCTTCTTGGCAGGAAAGCTGCGACAAACCAAGACTGTGTTGAAAAGCAGAGACATTACTCTGCTGACGATGGTCCGTATAGTCAAGGCTATGCTCTTCCCACTGGTCATGTACAGTTGTCACAGCTGGACTTTAAAGAAGACAGAGCGCCGAAGAACTGATGCCTTCGAACTGTGGTACTGGAGAAGATTCCTGAAAGTCCCTTGGAGCAAGGAGATCAAACCAGTCAGTCTTAAGGGAAATCAACCCTGAATACTCATTGGAGTATTCAGCTGAAGCTCCAGTATTTTGGTCACCTAATGTGAACAGCCTACTCATTGGACAAGCCCCTGATGCTGGAAAAGATTGAGGGCAGTAGGAGAAGAGGGCGTCAGAGGATGAGATGGCTTGATGGCATCACAGACTCAATGGACATGAACTTGTGCAAACTTTGGGAGATGGTGAGGGACAGGGAGGCCTGACATGCTGCAGTCCATGGGGTCGCAAAGATTCAGACACCCCTGGATGACTGAACAACAGCAACAGTATTTCATCATACCACGTTTTTTAAATCTGTTCATAAGTTGTGGGACATTTGGGATGTTTCTGCCTTGAATATTGCTGCTATAAACGTTCATGTACAAGCTTGCAGTTCCTTTACAGCTAATGATGAGAATCTTTTCATGTACTTATTTGCTATCCACATCTCTTTGGTAAAAGTCTGTGCAAATATTTTGTCCACCTCCTTTTAACTTTTTATTTTGAAATAATTTAAGATTTACATAAAAGGTGCCAAAATAGTAGAGAATTTCTGTATACCTGTCACTCATATTCTTCTGTTTACACCTTTCAGAACCATGGTATATTTCACAAAACTAAGAAATCAATGTTGGAAAAACACTGGTCACTAAACTATGGACTTTATTTTGCATTTTACCAGTTTTTCCACTAATGTCTTTTTTATGTTCCGGATCCAACCTAGATACCATGTTGCATTTATCATTTTGAAAAGTTACGTTTTTCCTGAAGTTGTGAGACTTCTATATTTCTGGATACAATTCTTTATCAGATTGAATGCCAGTTTGTATCTTTGCAAATAATTTTTATTTGTAGTGAAATCATTACTCATTTTACTGTTTTGGCTAAGTGCAAATCTGTGTATTTTTAAATGCTGATTTAATTTATGTGATATTAGAGGTCTAGTTTCCCCATTTATATTACAAATTGATATGTTCTAGAAATTGTGGGAAAATAATATTTCCTCCAGATTCCACCATAGATAGTTCTGTAGATATGTTCTAGGGAGAATATTTTCATAGTGCTGAAATGCTCCCTGTGTGATGTGAATAACTTTTCTGACAAACATGGGGAAAGGCCCTTTGCAGCACCGGGGTGTGGCAACACAGAAAGGTCAGGGGGTCTGGCCCAGGGACTTTGTAGCAGACTTTTTTTTTTTTTTAAGTTTAGTGTTTTCCTTTTATAGTGAACCTCACTGCAGAAATATTTTTAGGTTATTGGTAAAACAGATATTGGTAAACATTCACTAGTCCTATGAGCCCTTATAACATAAATAAATTAATTCAATACATGTTTATCAGAAGTCTGTTGTGTACCACTCCCTGTCTTAGACTCTAAGGATGCAGCTGTGAACGGCTGAGCCCTGCCTGTTTGGTGCACAGTGCTTGTGAAGGGAATCATGCAAACAGGCTATACAGTAAGTCAGGTGTTGACAAGTACCACAGGAAAAGCTTAAGGTGATTAAGGCCACATTTGGAAGGCTTCACCAATAATGAAGTGGTATTTGAAGAGGGCCTGCCTTGTGGGGAAGGGAGGGGGAATGCCAGAGACTGCCTCACGTGAGGTGAGAGTTGCTGTTATGTCCAACTCTTTGGGCTTCCCTTTCATGGACTGCGGCCCACCAGGCTCCTCTGTCCATGGGATTCTCCAGGCAAGAAGACTGGAGTGGGGTGCCGTGCCCTCCTCCAGGGGAGAGACTGCCTAGAGGGGGTCTTGGCTGGTGAGGGTGGAGGCTTCAGGGCAGGAGCAATGAGGTAGTGACTTGTGAGAAGGTGTCGACATCAGAGGTTGATGGAGAGCCCTGATTGCATAGGGAGTCTGGATTCATTCTGGGTGTGTTGGGGGCTGTTGGAGGCTTTGGGTAGAGGTGTGGTGAGGTCACCGTGAATGCTGGGTGGAGGACAGTCAGTGGTGGGGAGAGCATGGAGTTATGGAGGCCTGTCTGGGATTCATGCTGTCAGCTCGTTGTGGAAGCAAGTAGCGGGAGAGAGTAATTATCGCATGTCTGTTGTATACAGTGAAAGAGAGCAGACGGGGTGTTCCATTTGAGTGGAAAGAAAGGGGACTTATGCATGACTTTAGAGTTTATGGAAGGATGGAGTTATTGAAGAAAAGGACTTTGGGAAGATCACGTTTGATGAAAAAGATAGTGATCGGGAGCTCAGTTTTAGAGCGAGGAGAGTTTGGAATGCCCTTATGTGATCCAAAGAATTGTGATGTACACACTTGCTGCATTTAAAATGGATAACCAACAAGGGTCTATTGTATAGCACAGGGAACGCTGCTCAATGTTATGTAACAAGCTACTTGGGAAAAGAATTTGAAAAAGCATAGATGTATGTATGTGTATAACTGAGTCACTGCAGTCCCCCGAAACTAACACAAGATTGTTAATCTATTACACTCCAATATAAAGTAAAAAGTTGAAAAAAAAAGTTATTTATAATCATTAAGTAGTTTGGAGTTCACTGGGCTGGAGATTTGAAGCTCTGGTGCTCTTGAACTGACACCTGACATCTCTTTATCATCAGAAGTTCATCTCTTAGTGACTGACATGAGTGCTCCCCATGCTGGGGGTAGGGTGGGGGTTGGGGGGAAGTGTGCTTAATACAATATTTGTTGAACAGATTGAAAGTGCACATTTCCATACTGCTTTCTCTAGTGATATATTTTTACTGTAATAACAGTTTCTGGAATTTGAAGTATGTATTATTTTCTTTCAAATGAACATGAGTATAATACATTGTAATTCTGTCAAGTTGTGAGGAAGTTTGACGGCTCTTCCTACACAGTGGTTTCTGGCACTGAGTAGCATTAATTAGAAAGGAGAGCACGCAGCTGAGCTGAGGTGTCCACGCTGCCCCTCACAGCCTCGGTTCCTGACCAGAGTCCATGGTGCCATCCTCAGCTTCAGCTTCTGGTCCCTGATAGCCATTGGTTTCTAATCTCAGACTATGGAAGAAGCTAAATGTATATGCATCCTAGGTCATTTGCAATTGGAAAAAGTGAGGGTTTTGGTAGTATCGGTGTTTTGGCTCTGTTCTATTTGAATATTTTATTTCATGTGCTTTTGAAACTTACTTTGGCTTAACTTTGCTGGATTTAAGAAACTTACTATATTAGTCAGCCCAGGCTGCCATACCAAGGTAGCATAGACTGAGTGGCTTAGACAATGGCAATTCATTTTCTCATAGTTCTGGAGGCTGAAAGTTTAAGATCAAGAGTCTGGCTGACTCGCTTTCTGGTGAGGGCTGCCTTCTTGTCCTCATGTGGACTTTTCTCTGTGTGAATGTAGGGGTAGGGGAAAGAGGGAGAGAAAGAGAAAGCTGTGGTATGGCTCCCTCATTGGTAAGGACACCTGTACTATTGGACCACGGTTCCACCCTCAAGACCTGATCTCACCCTGATTACCTCCTGAAGACCCATCTCCAGATACCATCACACCGGGGGTCAGGGCATCATCACATCAGTTCATAACACTCAGCATGGCTGCATCTCTCAATTTTGGAGTTAGGAGTTACTTTGCATTTCCTTTGTGTGTGTGTGGGGAAAAAAAACAAAACCTACACCCTTTAAAGGTATTTATACCTGAGGCATCATTCTAGGAAAGGAGAATGAATTTGTGAAAAGCAAATGCAAAAATAATTCAAAGATCTAAGTTTATTGGGAAGGATATTTTAAATTTCTGAAATGCTCAGATCCTTTTAAATACATGCAACTCATTATCTGTAAGCACAAAGAGCAACAATAATACTTTAAAAAATGTTTTCTATCCTTTTGGAATTGATTTAGTGAATTAAGAAATTGTTCATTTGTAACTTACGTTCAACTAATGTACTGGGGCTCTTAAATTCTTAAGTAGGGTAAATGTGCCCGCACACAGATTTAATTGCATTATTAACTTGCTTAGCATTTTCATGGTATAATCGACTTTAGCTCAGACTGAATTACTAATTAATGGCACCTGAGTGAATATGGTTTAATTTTACCATATAATGTGGCCCAATACATCAACCAAAAGCATCAACCACAAACTTTCCAAGGGAGGTGCTGGAATGAGAAGTTTCGCCGTGGAGATTTTACCTGGGTACCTGTTTCATCTCAGCTTGGCACTGCTGAAAGGACCAGTGACCAGGGATGGATGGAGATCTATACTCACATACATATGCATAATGGGTCTGTACCCCAGAGCACCTGAAAGCTACAGAGAATTCCCTTCTTTTTGATAAAAAATGGGAAGTGTTACGTTCATAGTTTCATGACTCCATGTTATTCAGCGTAAGTTATAAAGACAGTGATACATGTAGTCTGGATACAGTTTCTACTGCTACATTGAAAAGTTTTATCTCTTATGAGCTTTTGAAATATAGATACCTTAGGATGTGGCCTACCTTTGTTGTTAAAATTCCACTCAGTTCCAATCTTGAGCTGGGAAGGACTCTAGGATGCCAATGAGAGTAAAGTGACTCACTCCCCTTGTGGTGGTTAGTTAATATGTGACAAATAGACGCATAGGAAGGAATCAGATTTTTCTTTTGGAGAGAATTTTTCCTCCCAGCTTTGTTGTCGTTGGTTTAATGATGAAGATAAGGGAATTTAGAATTTATATTTTGAGTTTGGTTGATATGAAGGTTTAGGGAAAAGCAGTGTGATAATCTTTGTTTTCTTAAAAGAATTATTTGGTTCTGTCAGATGTTAGTTGTGGAGTGTGTGGGGTCTTTGTCCTGTTACGCACTATCTTTCATTGTGGTACACGGACTCTCTCGTTGCGGCGCACGGACTCTCTCGTTGCGGCGCACGGACTCTCTCGTTGCGGCGCACGGACTCTCTCGTTGCGGCGCACGGACTCTCTCGTTGCGGCGCACGGACTCTCGTTGTGGCTCACGGACTCTAGTTGCTGCTCATGGACTCTTTCATTGCGGTGCATGGACTCTCTAGTTGTGGCACACGGACTCTCTTGTGGTGGCCCATGGACTCTAGTTGCAGCGCATGGACTCTAGTTGCGGTGCATGGACTCTCGTTGTGGCACATGGACTCTCGTTGCGGTCCATGTACTCTCTAGTTGCGGTGCATGGACTCTCTAGTTGCTGCTCATGGACTCTCTAGTTGCGGCACATGGATTCTCGTCATGGTGCATGGACTCTAGTTGCAGCGCACGGACTCTCGTTGCGGCGCATAGACTCTCTAGTTGCAGCGCACGGACTCTCTAGCTGCGGCGCATGGACTCTCTAGTTGTGGCGCATGGACTCTCTAGTTGCGGCGCATGGATTCTCGTTGTGGTGCATGGACTCTAGTTGCAGCGCACGGACTCTAGTTGCAGCGCACGGACTCTCGTTGCGGTCCATGTACTCTCTAGTTGCGGCGCATGGACTCTCGTTGCGGTCCATG